>NC_064857.1:65505002-65542502 GCF_024139225.1 Suncus etruscus | reverse complement strand
ATGAAACTATTACTGAAAAAGCAATAGGAGACTCTTAAAAAGATAGATCAATCAATGGATTACTGTGTCTCTATCCTTCTATGAAGTAATGGTATGATGTGCTGTTATATATATATATATATATATATATATATATATATATATATATATATATATAAAATACCAAAATATCTGATAGAATTAAAAACATAATAAGATATTTCTATTTATTAATGAACTTTTTATTCCAATCATTTGAGAATTTTTTTATCTTGTTTTGGGAACAAATTAGTAAGAAAAAATTTTCCTGAAATGCTCATGGAACTCTTACTGATTTTTCAGAAAAGACTTCAGAACAGAAACTCAAGTATTTATGTTTCTTGTAATTTTACGTTAATTAGACTTACAACTCATGTAAACTCAGTGAAGATAAAGACTGGTAACCAAGTCTGTGGTAAATGTTTGTAAGAACTTGATCCACTGCCCGAAACATGCCTAAAGTTCTAAGCTCCTGATGCTTTTGTCTGATTCTCATCCACAAGAACAATTACTTTTATGCTAAAATTAAAACAAAAACTTATTATATTGCTTCCTAGGCATCAAAAAATATTTTATTGTTTGAATTAGTACATAGATATCATAAAGTATGGGCGTAAAATATTTTTCTTAGTATAAATTTTATTTTAAGCTACGATTTTGAGAGTGAAATAAGTGATACAATTTTTTCTCTGCCAGGAAGACAGAATGATCTGATATATTATTTATCTATTCATCCTTCTTAATATTTTAATTGTATCAATAATATTTTTGAAAGAGAAGGAGAACAAGATAGAATAAAGAAAGGGAGAGAGAACACAGAGGCAGACAGGAAGAAGACAGGAGGAGGTGGAATGGAGCTTAAGGATATTGGTGGTTGCAAATGTGTACTAGTAAAGAGTGATGGACATTGTGTGATTAAAATTTAATCAGAAACAACATTGTAACTGGAACAAAAACAGTGGTAATATGAACAACCTTGTAAACTACAGTGTAGTTTGCTTAAATTAGTGTTGAAAAATAAAAAATATTAGTTTTAAATGTGTCTTTTAATGAATAGTTGAAATATTTCAAAATGTGGTCAAACAATAGCCAAACTCAATCTCTTGGGTATTTAATAAGTGCACTTTTATTTTTACTTAACAGAAAAATAATATATTGCTGGGCATATAGATCAAATGGATGGAGTTCATTTGCCCATATGAGTTTGGTGTTTGATTACAGGACCTCTTGAAACATGATCGATACTGATGTCATCCTTTCTGGTGGTCCCCAGTACCCTCTGGCCTGTGTGGGAACAAATAGGTAAACCTGTACATTGAACTACTGCATCACTAAACATTCCTTTCTGATCCCTGAACATTTTTTAGGATATCCCACTGTCCAAAACAAAATCATATAGTTTTATCCTAATAAAATTTCTATAACCGGGGCTGGCAAGGTGGCGCTAGAGGTAAGGTGTCTGCCTTGCAAGTGCTAGCCAAGGAAGGCTCGCGGTTCGATCCCCTGGCATCCCATATGGTCCCCACAAGCCAGGGGCAATTTCTGAGTGCTTAGCCAGGAGTAATCCCTGAGCATCAAAAGGGTGTGGCCCGAAAAACCAAAAAAATTTTTTCTATAACCAAGAAATCAATATTTTTATTTAATAATGTGGAATGAGCATACATTAAAATAATTTTATTCTGCAGTAATATTCAACGTTAAAGATAATCTTAGAAGGAAATTGTATCTACAGGGTCCAGGAGATGATCTGCGCTATGTTCCAGAGTGCAAGTTTTCGGTGCCCATGGTTTACTCCTAGGCAATTTCAGTTATCCAAGGAAAGAAAAAGAAAATAAAAATATAAGTGTAAACAATCTAAATAGTCATTAACTATTACATTATGTGAGACTCAAAGTAAGTTTTTTCAGAGGATATGATTATGGTAAAGAAAAAGTATGAAAATGCTTAGATGCATATAATTTTATTTAGTTATTTACTTAGTTTGGGGCCACACCCACTGTTGCTCAGAATTTACTCCTGACAGTGAACTCAGGAATCACCACTGGTGGGGCATAGAAGACCACAGGGATTGTGGGTCCAAATTCTGGTTGGCTCATACAAGGCAATTGCTACCTACCCACTGTATTATCTCTCCAGCTTCATATTGGTTTTCTAATATGTCAGAACATACTGTTTTCTTCCTCTCAAGAGTTCCCAATTAAAATACTTCTTACCTGGGACCTGAGCAATAGCACCACTAGTGGGTAGGGAGTTTGCCTTGCATGTGGCTGAGCCAGATTCGATCCCTAGCATCCCGCATGGTGTCTCATGCCTGCCAAAAGCAACTTCTGAGTGCAGAGGCAGGATAAACCCCTGTGTGCTGCTGGGTATGAGCCCAAAACAAACAAACAAAAAAGAATACCTGTTCACTACAGAAACTAGGGAATTTCACTCTGTCCCCTACACCAAGGAAAGCAGTCATTATAAGATTAGTGTTAATTGTATAACAATATCAGCAGTTGTGGTAATATCAGTGGTGTTTTACCAATATTATTACAGTTTCTAAAATAATTATCTAAATCACACATGTCTGAGATTTTTCTATCTGATTCAGTGAGGACTTTGTTTCTGGATCTTTTATTAAGACCAAAAACACTTCTATCCCTCTACACAAATATGTTCCATTTTAAATTCAACTTATCAGACAAAACTAGATCCACACTTGCTGTTTCTTTTCTTTTCTTATAACCATGGCACAAAAGAAATATGAATCATATTTGAAAATATATATTTATTTTCATATTTTACTTTCTTTTTGGAAAAGCTCTCAATATTTCAGAAATAAAAAGCACTTCCTTTGTATAAATACGTATTCATTTTTTGTTTCATTCTAAAACCCCAAAATCTAATTAAGAATTGTCTTTTACAGTGGGCCACAGATCTCCTGGACTGAACACTTGGTCCAGGAGACTGGGACTCCCCCCCCACACACACACACACACACACACGCCAGGCGGGTCTTCATGGCTGGCCCTGGCAACTCGGGCCCTGGGAGGCAGGCGGAGGAGGAAAACCCCTCCCCTTTTAATTTTCAAACTGGAGAGGAAACCCGCAGTTGGACCCAGCAGAGCGCACGTGCCAGGAAAGTTGTCCCTCTTTTTTCTGGTATGGAAGGGTTGCTGGTCAGACAGTGGGCCACAGATCTCCTGGACTGAACACTTGGTCCAGGAGACTGGGACCCCCCCCCCCATGCCAGGTGGATCTTCATGGCTGGCCCTGGCAACTCGGGCCCTGGGGGGCAGGCAGAGGAGAGAAACCCCTCCCCTATGTATACTGGACCCCCTGTATTGTTTGCTACTAATACTATTTTTTAAATATACTTTTTAAGCATTATCCAAAAACGTTCCTGATCCTAGACTGTTCCTAGAAATGGAATCAGGAAGCCCAAGATTTGGATAAAACACTCAAATAGACCTATATTGTCTAGTCTTTTATGTATTGCCTCTCCCCTCACCCCTGTGTCTCTCCTACCTCCTCATCCCCCAACCCTGAACCATTATCTTCCCCTTATTCAACCCTCTGTATCCTCAGTTCCTAACTGGGTAGACACCAAGACTGACCTTCTGCCCCAATACCACCATCCAGCTCCTCATTGAAAGACACCCTCTCAGTCCCCAGCTCATGCCTCTACAAATAACTACAACCAACACGCCTGTTGACCCATGCTTGGTGGCCCCTCTTGCCCCCATCAAACTATGGACTGTTGCATGATACCAAAATAGCTTCAGCAAAACCCCTAGTTCAAGGACAATATAGGGTTCTGTAATGCCACAAAACATGTCTCAAACTCAACTATCACCTGTTGTCTTCAAATACCCTTGTTTTTTTTCTTTCTTTTTTCTTTTTAAAACATAAAAGAGTCACATATATCTCCTTTGTATATCTCAAATGTATTCCCTTAACATCTATAACTCTTTTCGAATATCCTCATATAGTGACAATTTTGCCCACTGGATTTGTTATTTGATTGTTTGATTTTCCCCCTTTGAGATCTGTTTTATAAGCAATACTGGTAGAAGAGTATCTCTGTATAGATTTCACGTTTATACCAAGTTATGGGAAATGTTGGACTTTATTTGTCGGCCCCCAGATGCACCAAAAATATCTTGTGGCATTGCTTCTCTTTTGCATAGGCACATTAAAATGGGAAAATAATACATATGCAAACAAGTTCTTATCTAATAAAGATGGGAACACAAATTTTGTAATGTAATTAGGCCTTTTACCCTGAACATTGGCATAATGATTTGGCTCAGGCCTCAGAAGAATGGGCATCGCCCACACACACCTGAACAATGGATACCATCTATGGAAACAACCACAATTGTCTTTAACATTCCCAGGATCCAAGCCTCTACCAGGGAAGACCTACCACTGCTTTGGCATTGACTTACTCCAAAGAGTGCTCCCAACACCCAGGTGGCTCAGCAACAGTCTGCATGCAGGGCAGATCGCTCCGCACTTAATGGTATGGTGAAACTAGAGGATGCTCCACATCAGCCTGACATCGATGAAAGAAATGCACAGAATCCAGAGTCTTTAAATATAAGAATCTGATATCAACAATAGCTAAAGTGTGAAAAAGTTTCACTGGAACCTTGAGAATGACTGGAGTTGGATAGACTGGTATGCCTGGAACCCAGAGTCTGTCTTATGCCAATAAAATTCTGGGGTGAGGCTTTTCTGTAATCAGGTCAAGGATTTTTTTCCATTTTCCCCATTTTTCTGGACCTATGCAAACAATGTCGATTTCCACTATCACACCTTTACTATATTTTTTTACTCTTATCCTTTAAGGAAAAAAATACAACTTACTGAATTTAAAAACAAATTACTGTAGTAGAATGCCTGTCTCGAATACAGGCAGGGGATGGGAAGAGGGGAGGGGGTAATGTTACACTGGTGAAAGGGGGTGTTCTGGTTATGACTGTAACCCAAATATGATCATGTTACTTAAATAAAAATATTAATAAAAGAATTGTCTTTGAATATATGAACAGGGCACAATTAGAAGACAAGAATGTTACGTTAAAATTGCTTTCAGTTGTTTGATGATCAAAGCCCTCTTCTCTCCTGTAAGAGAACAATTAGAAATCTGACCATGTATTAGGCAAAACATCAAATGAAAGGGCATTACAGTCCACTGCTTTTAAATAATGAAGTGCAACTAGGCTTGGGACAATGTCAAACTCCCACTTGAAGATAAAATTAGTTATGGCTGACAAATTTCTAACTTCCTTCTGTAGAGTTTCTTTACGGCAAAATAGGTTGACAGGAAAAATATTTAAAGGGTTCTCTCCAACTTAGCTGCTGGCTTTATCAAGCAATTGAGTATATGTCTTTAAGCTTAATGTCTTCTGAATGGAAACAACAAAGACATCTATAAAAGAAATTCTGCAGGGGCCAAAGCCACTTACCTCTCCTTAAGAAATGCCAGAGTTCTGACACTGGGGAGGACAGTGAAAGTAAAAGAACATTGAGCAAAAATGAAGCAAACCCAATTTACCTCCTTGCCAGCCCCAGAGATAATAACTTCCAAATGACATTACTTCCAAACAGCTGGCTCAGAAACTCTTTCTGAGCACCTGAAGTAGTAAAGAAGTAATGCAGGGTATTGTCTTTAGTCAATTCATTATACTGCAAGGAGCTTGGGCTATTATATCACATTAGTCTCATAAAATTGCCACTAGTGATAAATAAAGAGTAGTTTTGGATGGGAAAGCACATCTCCATTTCTCTCTGTCTCTCCCTCTCTCTCTCTTTCTCTCTGACTTCCAAAACCTGAATTTTTTTGCCCTTTAGCACTTGTCTTTGATGTGTGTGTGTGTGTGTGTGTGTGTGTGTGTGTGTGTGTGTGTGTGTGTGTATTAGTTTTTGTTTTGGTACCAAACCTGGTGGTACTTAGTAGTTACTACTTGGGAATTTCTTCTAGAAGTTCTGAAAGGACAATATGGGATAATGGGAATCAAACCCAGGTGAACTGTACACAAGATAAATACCCTACATGCTGTAATATTACTCTGGTCCTGTCTTTGTTCTTTAGTAAAGCCAAAAATATATTTTTGAGTTATATTTAAATAGAACTTCATAAAGTGTTTAATCTCTTAGCAATAATTTTGCTGATATAAGTTGGAAGATATAAAAATGTCTTGAAGCAATTAACTTCAGGCAAAGATAATTGAGTAAAAGGTTATAGCTTTAAATTCTTATTTAGAGCAGATTGATAGTATTGCAGCTTAAGTAATAATTTTCCTTATTTATTTTTTTATTTTTATTTTTTTTGCCTTGCACTTGCCTAACCTGGGTTTAATTTCTGGTACCACATATGGTCCCCAGAGCTTGCCAGGAGTGAGCTCAAAGGTAGGAGTAAATTTTGAGCACTGTTAGGTGTGACTCCAAAAGAAGCAAATAGAAAAATCTTTAGTAAAATTTTTTTCAGAAAAGGTCAAACTCTTTTCTGAGGTTTTTGAAGTTTCCATACCACTTTCCAAAGAGTCTAAACCAATCCACAGTTCTACCAAAAGTGAACAACAATGAATTAAAACTTGTTTAAATTTTTCTAAACATTATTCCAATCGCATCTCATCCACTTAGGAACATCTATCCTCAAAACACACACACAATATTTAATATGATAGGACATACGCATGTATATAGCCCCTGCATCAGTATTTTAAGTAGCTAAGCTCTGGGGAAAATAAAATATGCTACCACAAATAAGTGGACAAATACGTTTTAGTATATGTAATACAACTAAATTCTATTCAACTATGAGATAAGGTGAAATCCTACAACTTGCCAAAAGTCAATGGCATTAAAGAAGTCAGAGAATGTGGATATTAAAAAAAATAAAAAGATAAACACTTGAGATCTCATTTATTTGTGAATATTTAATAAACAAGGCAAGAAATTTGAAATTCCCTTTTGAAGCAACTGTGAGAGATATAGTCACTGTAACTGTTTTTGTTGTAAGTGTGCTGGGGGTAGTGTTGACATTGAGGGAGGGAAACTTGAAATAATAGTGGAAGGATACAGGCACTCTAGTATATAATCATTGTATAGCAGTACTGAATATGTAAAATAGTAATATTAATCTTTTTGTTAAAGTTTAATAATCATTTAAAAATTTTTATTAAGTAAATAAATAAAAAACCTTTTCCCAGCAGCAGAGAGAGTGCCACATTATATGTGAGAAAGATGTGGTTCAAAGAGAAATGGCTGTTTTTATTATAACGCATCACCCTGTATCTAGCCTTTGCAACCAATACATTAGAATCCCTTTAACCTAAATATAAAGCCCTATGTTGTTAGACTAATCCTTGGTTTGCTATCAACAATTGGAGCAGGAGCATGTGTTCTCTAACTCTAAATAAAATGGGTTATAATTTGAAGGTTAAGTCGCAAATGATTAAGGATCAAGCTTGCAATTGGTGCTTTATTATCTGCTAGCTGTTGAAGTTTTTTCCAGGTAGATGGTTCTCAAAGGTTAACTCTAGGCTCTCCAGGATTCAACTAAGTGGTTCTGCTGATTGCTACTATGATGCTTGATGACATAAAACCATAAGGAAATGTCAAAGAGGTATTGTACGCTATTACAGACTCATCAGCAAGCTTATTTTCTTGCCCAGGCTTTCAACTAAACAAGAATTGACCCTTTCTTGTGCTATATTCTCTGTGCAATAACTATTTTGCCACAAGAATATTATATTCCAGCAGCCCCTTTTCAGAATGTAGAAAGCTTGCATGTAAATTTAACAATCCCTGGGAACAACTCAGTGAGCTATATGATAACTTCAAAAAAAAGTGATCTTCTTGGAAGATCAAGGACAAAAGAGTTAAGAACATAGTTACCCAAAGAGAATCTAATCAATAAAACCAACTAAAATTCATAATGAGGCCAGTTTTTCTGATAATTTCGTGGATGGCTGAAGTTGGAACCTTGCCCCTTAGGATAAAAAAATAACCATTTGTCACAGATCTTGCTAAATTGGAAGATAATCAGAGATGAAAGTCTTTTTTTTTTTTTTTTTTTTTTTTGGTTTTTGAGTCACACCCAGCAGCGCTCAGGGATTACTTCTGGCTCTATGCTCAGAAATCGCTCCTGGCAGGCTCAGGGGACCATATGGGATGCTGGGATTTGAACCACCATCCTTTTGCATGTAGGGCAAATGCCCTTCCTCCATACTATCTCTTTGGCTCCCAAAAGTCACTTTTTTTTAATCAATCATGTTTTCCTTCAACCAATGGCTTTGCTTTATTGCCATATAAATGGACGTTAAGTAAATAGACTATAAAGAAGAATGACTTTGCATTTTATTATTTCTAGAAATTTCTATGTGCCTTTAGAGGATGAATTGAATGGGTAACAAAGATGTCTCAAAATATATAGAGCTGAGAGAGAGGCTAGGGAGAGAAAAAAGGCAGTGCAAATGTTTTCTTCAGATCTATAGAGCCACTTCCTTGATTTCTTGAAATAAGCAGACTTGTGGCTGCTTCACTGTGCATTAAAAAACCAGAATCATATTTCATATTGGTTGCATGTGGTGAAATGGTTGAAATAAAAGAAAATGCATCCAATGGCAATAGAGACAGAATCACTAAGAAATAGCTTTAAGTACATTTTTCTAAGGACAAAAACCTGTACCAGGCTTGCAAGTGGGTTATATTGGACCTCTGTTGGGAAGTCTCAGATGGTTGATGAATAGGGTTGACACTTATTTTGCTCTCAGATTCACTCATGCTGTCAAATAAATATTCTGGAAATATACAATGGAAACTTTGTTAGAGCAGACTCTTCACTATTTATATCTTTGCCTTCATTCTTATAAATTTGGGGGTTTTATTACTCATGTAAATGCAATTTGGGCATTATTCTTTTTTCAACCTTTAAATAAAGGGGACCATCAAAATATCCATTATTCGAAACACATGGTAAAAATTAAAAAGGCTACATCTATTTTCTGACTTAGACATTCTTTTTTATTAGCTTGATTTCTCAGGATATAGGTCAAATAATTTCTTTGGGTAAATATAACCCATTGTATTATTCAATATTTTTGATTAGGCTATCTTTAACTTAATTCCTCCTCCAACAGTCAAATTATGAATAATGGTGACATTAGCCCCTTCTGTAAATCTTATTTTTTTAACTGGAAAAGTGTATGTTGAATATATATGTATAGTTTAGAAATAAACTATATTGAGTTTAGATGAGAAAAAGGCTAATAAAGCCATTATTGTAGAAGAAGTATATGCATATATGAGTGGATAACCCAAATAATGGGAAGTAAAAGATGGGGTACACAAAGTTAAAAAGAGAAGGTTTGGGCTATAGCAAGTGGAATGTTTCTCAATGAACGGCACAGAAATGTATTCATCACCTTAAAGAAATCAAAGAATGCTTGTTCTGGTATAGATTGATTCCACATTGGAATCAATATTGGAAGAAAACCCTGGAGCTGTTGTCCCCTGAAAATGGAAGTTGAATTACTATAGTTTTATAGACTCTGAGTCAAAATATCAATTTCTGGAAAACAAAGTTGCTTTGTATCTTTACATATTTATCCTTATTTCCTTTGGATAATTTGGAGAAAAGAAATGGGATGAGTGGTGGCATGGGATACACTCTGGAAACATTGGTGGAGAGAGGTCAAACATTTTAGACATTGAATGATTTTGAAGAACTTTGTAAATCACAATGTATTTAGTGAAATATTAAAATAAATAAAAAGAAGAAATGGAATCACAACCACCAATGATTCTATTCCTAAAGTATTGGCTACCTAAATTAAAGTGCATCTAATGAATGGAAATTAGATTTCTAAATGATTTCTAAAACAAAACAAAATTCAAGTGTCAAATTGCTACCTTCCTTAAGGAATGTAGAAATACACTTCTTGGCTTCTTTTGAGGCAACTGAGGAACTGAGGGAGCTCTGTCCTGTATTTCTCTGTCTTTCCTGAATTCTTGAAACTCTCCTCAGAGCCCTGGGAAGCAAATCCCCCAAAAACTGCATTTTGAAGCTGCCCAGCAAGCAAGTGAGTAAGAAATGGCTGGCTGTGGGGGTTGCCAGTTGGAGTGCTGATTGCTCGAACTGCAGAGACACAGCCCTGTTGTGCTTCTTCTGAGGAAACTGAGGACCTAAAGGGAGCTCTGTCCTGTGCTTCTCTGTCTTTCCTAAATTCTTAAAGCTCTTGCTTCGTGGCTGTGTGCTCTTTCTAACCAATAAACCCCACCACAAGACACAGGAAAAACCACAAAACTAGCGTGATAATGGGGAAAACTCGCAGGCAAACACCATGCACAGAGAATGAAGACAATAACTTGGATGACCTAAAAAATTACAACCACCTCATTAACTTTTCAGATAAGGAACTTAAAACAGCAATATGGAAGATGTTTGTAGAACTAAAAGAAAGCATAGATCGATCTGAACAGAGCACAAAGACAGAAATCAAAAAACTCCAAACTGAAATAGCAGATCTGAAAAACACGGTAGCTCAACTGAAAACCTCAGTGGATAACCTCGACAGCAAGGTATCAGCAGCTGAGAACAGAATTGGAGTAATGGAAGATGAGATGCAGAAAAACTCAACACAGCAGAAGAAACTGAAAAAGAAACTTAGGACAAATGATCAGGAAATGGAAAAAGTACTCAAGGAATGTGAACAGATGAAAATAGAAGTCTTTGATAAACTCAACAGAAACAACATAAGAATCAACAAAGTCCCAGAGGCCCAGGTAGGAGATATCCAGGAAGAATCAACTGTCAAAGACATCTTCAAAGAGATACTCCCAGAGTTAAAGACTGCATGCAATTAAATCCTGCATGCCCGAAGAGTACCAGCTAAAAGAGACCCAAAGAAAATCACCCCAAGACACATCCTTGTTACAATGACAAATCCCACAGAAAAAGATAGAATACTGAAAGCAGCAATATTAAAAAGGGAAATTACATTCAAAGGAGCATCCCTAAGACTTACAGCAGGCATGTCACAAGAAACTCTCAAGGCCAGAAGACAGTGGTGGGATATTGTGACAAGACTGAATAAAATAAATGCCTCACCGAGAATACTGCACCCAGCCCGACTCACGTTTAGGTTTGAAGGAAGAATACATAGTTTTATGGATAAACAACAGCTCAGAAACTTCACAGATGAAAAACCAGCCTTAAAGGAAAAACTAACAGATCTACTTTAAAACAAGAGAGATCAACAAACACAGCAAATTTATCTACAAAGATGATATTAAATGCTATGACAATCATCTCCCTCAAAGTCAATGGACTAAATTCACCTATTAAAAGACACAGAGTGGCGAAATGGGTCAAAAAGATGAATCCAACCTTCTGCTGCCTAAAAGAAACACACCTGAATAGACAGAACAAACATAGACTCAAAATCAAAGGCTGGAGGAAAATCATCCAACCAAACAACACCCTTAAAAAAGCTGGGGTGGCCATATTAATATCTGATGACACCAACTTTATACTCAGAAAAGTTGTAAGGGACAAAGATGGACACTGTGTACTAATCAAGATAAATGTGCAACAGGAAGAAATCATTCTATTAAACATATTTGCACCCAATGAGAGACCAGCAAATTATCTAATACACTTACTGACAACTCTGAAAGAAGACATCAATAACAACACAATAATTGTGGGAGACCTCAAATTGGCCCTATCAACACTTGATAGGTCAACCAGACTGAAACCCAACAAAAACATACTAGCCCTGAAAAGAGTAATGAAAGAAAGAGGACTAGTATATATATATATATATATATATATATATATATATATATATATATATATATATATATATATATATATATGACATTCCATCCCAAAAAACCTGGATACACATTCTTCTCCAATGTACATGGGTCATTCTCCAGAATAGACTACATGCTGACACATAAAACATACCCCGATAAAATTAAGATAATAGAAATCTTACAGGTTACCTTGCTGACCACAAGGCTATGAAATTAGATGTGAACTACAAAGTCACACAAAAGAAAAACTTTAAAAATTGAAAATTAAACACCCTGCTACTGAACAACCAGTGAGCCCGAGATGAAATCAAAGAGGAAATCAAAACTTTCCTGGAAACAAATGACAATGAAGACACAAACTTCTAGAATCTATGGGACACAGCAAAAGCGGTCCTGAGATGAAAATTTATAGCTCTACAATCACACATCAGGAAGGAAGAAGGGGCATACCTGAATAACTTAATGATGCAGCTCATAAAATTAAAAAATGACCAACCAAAGGAACCTAAAATAGGAAGACAGAAGGAAATAACAAAGCTGAAAGCAAAAATCAATGAAATGGAAAACCAAAAAACAATCCAATAGATCAAAGAAAGCAGAAGTTGGTTCTTTGAAAAAATAAACAAGATTGATAGACCATTGGCAAAACTCACAAAGAAAGAGAGAGAGAAAATTGATAACCCGTATTAGAAATGAAAAGGGGGAGATCACGACAGATATTGCAGAGATCCAAAGGGTAATCAGAGACTACTTTGAGAAACTTTATGCTACTAAACATGAGAATCTAGAAGAAATGGAAAAATTCTTGGGCACTAATAACCTTCTACAGTTAAGTAAGGAGAATGTAGCATATCTAAACACCACCATCACTATTGAGAAAATTGAAACTGTAATCAAACATCTCCCCAAAAAAGAAAAGCCCAGGCCCAGATGGATTTCCTAAATAATTCTTTCAAATCTTTCAAGAGGAGCTAAAACCAATACTAGCTAGGCTCTTCCATGAAATTGAAAAAACGGGAACATTCCCAAAGAGCTTTTATGAAGCCAATATCACCTTGATACCCAAAACCAGACAGAGATGCTGCCAAAAAAGAAAATTACAGACCAATATCACTGATAAATGCAGGTGCAAAGATCTTCAACAAAATCCTGGCAAATAGGATCCAATGCATCATCAAGATCATACACTACGACCAAGTAGGTTTCATCCCAGGAATGCAAGGATGGTTTAACATCCATAAATCTATCAACATCATACACAACATCAACAACAAGAAAAATTAAAATCCCATGATCATATCAATAGACGCAGAGAAAGCATTTGATAAGGTCCAACACCCATTCTTGATCAAAACTCTCAGCAAGATGGGAATGGAAGGAACCTTTCTCAATCTTGTTGAAGCCATCTACCACAAGCCAATGGCAAATATTATCCTCAATGGAGAAAAACTAAAAGCCTTTTCTTTAAATTCTGGTACAAGACAAGGCTGTACACTCTCACCACTCCTCTTCAACATTGTACTGGAAGTGCTTGCTATAGAGATCAGGGAAGAAAAAGATATCAAAGGAATCCAGATTGGAAAGGAAGAAGTCAAGCTCTCATTGTTTGCAGATGACATGATACTCTACTTAGAAAACCCCAATGACTCTACCAAAAAGCTTCTAGAAACAATAAACTCATATAGCAAGGTGGCAGGCTACAAAATTAACACACAGTAATCAATGGCCTTTTTATACACCAATAATGATAGGGAAGAGATGGATGTCAAGAAGGCAATCCCATTCACATTAGTGCGACAAAAACTCAAATACCTTGGAGTCAACTTGACCAAAGACATGAAGGACCTATACAAAGAAAACTATAAAGCCCTGCTCCAAGAAATAAGAGAGGACACACGAAAATGGAAACACATACTTACTCATGGATTGGCAGAATAAACATCATTATAATGGCAATACTCCCCAAAGCGTTATACAGGCTTAATGCAATCCCCTTAAAAATACCCATGACATTCTTCATAGAAGTGGATCAAACTCTTATGAAGTTCATCTGGAACAATAAACACCCTCAAATAGCTAAAGCACTCCTAGGAAAAAGGAAAATGGGAGGCATTACTTTCCCCAACTTTAAACTGTACTACAAAGCAATAGTTATCAAAACAGCATGGTATTGGAATAAAGACAGACCCTCAGATCAGTGGAATAGGATTGAGTTCTCAGACAATGTTACCCAGACATACAATCACCTAATTTTTGACAAAGGAGCAAGAAATCCTAAGTGGAGCAGGAAAACCTCTTCAATAAGTGGTGCTGGCAGAAATGGTTAGCCACTTGCAGAAAAGTGAACAGACCCCCAGTTAACAGCATGTACATAGGTAAAATCCAAATGGATTAAAGACTCTGATATCAGACCTGATACCAGAAGGTATATAGAAATACACGTAGGTAAAACACTCCATGACATTGAGACTAAAGGCATCTTCAAGGAGGAAACTGCACTTTCCAAACAAGTGGAAGCAGAGATCAACAGATCAACAGATGGGACTACATTAAGCTGGGAAGCTTCTGCACCTCAAAAGAAATTGTGCCCAGGATACAAGAGCCACCCACTGTGTGGGAGAAACTATTCACCCAACACCCATCAGATAAGGGGCTAATATCCAAAATATACAGGCCACTGACAGAACTGTACAAGAAAAAAACATCTAATCCCATCAAAAAATGGGGAGAAGAAATGAACAGACACTTTGATAAAAAAAAAATAAGAAAGAAATACAAATGGCCAAAAGGCACATGAAAAAATGCTCTTCATCACTAATCATCAGGGAGATGCAAATCAAAACAATGATGAGATACCATCTCACACCACATAGATTGGCACACATCACAAAGAATGAGAATAATCAGTGCTGGCGGGGATGTGGATAGAAAGGAACTCTTATCCACTACTGGTTGAAATGCCGTCTAATCCAACCTCTATGGAAAAGCGATATGGAGATTCCTTCAAAATCTGGGAACTGAGCTCTAATTCGACCCAGCTATTCCACTCCTAGGGATATACCCTAAGAACACAAGAATACAACACAAATACCACTTCCTCACACCTATATTTATTGCAGCACTATTCACAATAGCCAGGCTCTGGAAACAACCAACATGCCCTTCAGCAGATGAATGGCTAAAGAAAATGTGTACATGTACACAATGGAATATTATGCAGCCGTCAAGAGATGAAGTCATGAAATTTTCCTATACATGATGTACATGGAATCTATCATGGTGAGTGAAATAAGTTAGAGGGAGAGAGAGAGAGAGACGCAGATAGTCTCACTCATCTACGGGTTTTCAGAAAAATAAAAGTCATTTTTACAACAATCCTCAGAGACAATGAGAGGAGGGCTAGAACTTCCAGCTCACTTCATGAAGCTCACCACAAAGAGTGGTGAGTGCAGTTATAGAAATTACTACACAGAGAACTTCCATACTCATGTGAATGAATGAGGGAACTGGAAAGCCTGTCTGAAGTACAGGTGGGGGTGGGTTGGGATGGAGGGAGATTTGGGACATTGGTGGTGGGAATGTTGCACTGGTGAATGGCGGGGTGTTCTTTACATGACTGAAACCTAATCCCAATCATATTTGTAATCAAGATGTGTAAATAAAGAAAAAAAGAGAAAAAAAGAAATACATTTCTTAAAGAACAAAAAATATATAAAATTTATACACAAAATATTCGGCAAAAATTTTATTATAAAGTTATTATTTTAAAATCAATTTTAATTTTTCCTCAAGAAATATTATTCCCAGTTCTGAGGATGTTTGATGAGCAATTAACTTATGGAAAACTTTTGTAAACATTAATTGTATAATATATTTAAAAATGCATTCTTTGATAGACAAAAACACTGTAAAATCACAATTTTCAGAATCTACAGATGTTACAAAATACATTCATAAATATAGAAATATTGTTTCTAGAATCCTTGAATTGTACATATTTTGTTTTTTATGTGCATCTGTACTTTTTGAAAATTTTCTACTTGATAATAATGAGAATTATTTGCTTCTCTATGTAGTTATATAAAACCATTAAAATCACTTTTTTCTCATATGTGTCATTGTAATCTACATCTTTAAACCAGCACTACCTTGTAGAGCACATTTCAATCTATCCACATCTCAGTCCTAATCAAAATATAATTTAATTGATTTTTCACTTTTTCTAACTGTGTTAAAGATAGAGGACATTTCTATCTGGAAACATATGCATTTGCAATTTTCTAATTTTTATAAAATAAAGCCGTTTAATATATGCCAAAATATTTGGGTACTGATAGACATCAATTTTTTTCATGCCATATTTGGTTAATTTTTGCATGTGGTATTAGTGCCAATAAAGATTTGCCCGAAAGTTTTTATTTTATTATTTCTTATACAAGTATCAATGTTTTTCTTTTTCTAGCTAATTAGTGTCAAGTTTTCACTCAGAATACAAGTATTACAAATATGAATTTAGAGGTGATTATGTATCCTACTCAACAGGGCAATGAGAGCTGCCACTAGTAATATCACTAATACTTTGATTAGTACAACTACACTAGAAGTACTTATAGAAAACAGAAGAACATGTCTTAAGTCAAAATGGTGCATTAACTCATTCTCATTAAAGTCCCATAAGACTTGCACTAATTTCCTAGAGCATTCAAACCTGACCCAGAACATGGTAGTTGTTCTGTGCAATTTTAGTTACTAAAGCAACAGTTTAATGTATAACAATGAACTATAAATAACAATTTATATATTATATAGATATTATATATAACAAATAAAAATAAAACTATAAATAAATATAATATATAAACAAAAATATAAATTCAGCCTGCAATATTCACCCAAAATTGTAAATGTATTATTCTTCCAAAGAACAAAGAGCAATTTTTTTTTATCAAATAAGCAATGAAAGTTAACAATGAATAAAAATGTATGACTTGGCTTATATTGGGAAGGACTTATTTGCAAATTGCATATCAATATATTATTATGATAAAGAAGGGAAATGCTTGAATGTAAATGTATAGTTATCTGTTTATTGATTTACTCTCTGAGTCTTAATTTTTAATCCAATAATTGAGTGTTATGTTAAAATGAATCATGAAAACTTGTTAGTTTAATGTATTTAATAAAGGCTGTTGAAATACATACATTTTATTTTATTGACATATTACACATAGCATATCAATGTATTTTTTCTTTAAAGCAAATGACTTTAAATGATTATTTTATTTCCAGTTAAAGCAATCATATGAAGAAAAGTATATAATATATATATAATATATAACATATATATATAATATATATAAAGTATATAATAAAAGTAAATTTATTGAAGTTTAGAAATCTAAGTGAAGTTTGAAGTGTCTAAGAGAAATACATTGGGTTGAGGTCCTGGGAAATTAGTTCAAAATGTCCACTTTACTTTTTATCAAAATTTATATTTAGATCAATATATTTTCTCCCTTCCTTGAACTCCTTCAATGGTTTCCTAATAAATACAAAGTAAATTCAAACTTTTCAAAGCAGCAACTGAAGCTCCTCACCACCTATTTTTATTTCTTTAGTGAACACACATGCAAAGTTTCAGCCACAAATAGTAAATTTCCAGACTATACTCAGTGCATATAAACTTCATAATATTGATGTGAATTATGTGATTGAATCTCTGTGTTCCCAGGTTCTTCAATATTTTCAAGTATGAACTTCAGTATTGAAGTTCAAGTATGGCTGATTTTGAGAATTTTATTTTATTTGTCATTGGGCCACCCCAGGTGGTGTCAGTGGTTACTACTGACTGTACACTCAGAAATCACTCCTGGTGGGCTCAATTTGACCATAAGGGATGTTGAGGATTGGACCCAAGTGAGATGAGTGCAAGGCAATGCCCCAAATGCTGCCCATATTCCATGGATCTTTTATACGAAAACTGTTTTTTTGTGCTACTTATCAAAGAGATTATGAAATAATTTCCATTTGTTTTTCTGAAATGTTATTTCTGTTTCTACCCAAATATCACTCCCATTATTTCTTAGTCTCCTGGGAATCCACTGTCTGTGACAGATTTATGGTTTTAATATATTGTAAACTAACCAGTAATGATAAAAGCCCAGGAATTTTCAGGAATGCTTAAAGCTGGGGAATCCAAAATGGAGCTGCTTGTAGTACCTGAAAAAGTTAAAAATGAAGATCTCTCTTTTTCCATATAATGTAAGAAAATTTCATTCAAACTTTTTGGAGGAGGATAGAGGCATATCTAATAGTGTTCAGGGCCTATTCAGACTTGCTGAGGAGTGTATCCTGATAGTGCTCAGGAAACTATGCACAGTGCCAGACATTGAAAAAGGGTCTGCTGCATACATGGCAAGAACCTTATTTCTTTTCCTATCTTTCTGGCCCTCAACCAAGCTTTTCAGATATCTACTTTACTACCTCATGTACATGCTACATGATCCTTCAAGTCGCTACAAAAATAATTTTTTAGTTGAGACATAATACAAATTATAGTTTGAGAAGGTGAGTTTATACTTCTAGGAACTGATGATCTGGAAGACAACTCTTTGGTAAAAGAGGCCGGAGCTGTGGTGCAAGTGATAAGGCGTCTGCCTTGTAAGCGCTAGCCTAGGACAGACCATGGATCAGTCCCCCAGCATTCCATATGGTCCTGCAAACCAGAAGCAACTTCTGAGCACATAGCCAGGAGTAACCCCTGAGCATCACCGGGTGTGTCCAAAAAGCTATAAATAAGTAAATCCATGTGAATATAACAGATGTGTCCTAAGTTTTGACAGAGTGTGAGCCAAAAGGGAATGTGTTGATGAACCAAGAGCACTCTGATATAAAATATGCCTTGTATTCTTTATATAAATAAGAAAATAAAATAATAATGAATATAAATCAATGATTGCAGAATTTTTCCAATGGCTAATATACACCAAAACCATATATTGAAGAAGATAATTGATTAAATACAAAAAATAAAGTAAAAAACAAGAACTTACATGAACAGAAAATTTATATTGAGGAATAAAACAGAGATTCATAACTCTGAAATATTATTTTAAAATATCTAAAAAAAAGAGTTTTAAGGACTGGAGTGAGAGAAAAACACATCAAATGAAAAAGAGCTATGATAAGTAGTCAATTTATAAACTAGATCAAGTTAAAACACAGTAGAGTAGGATCAGTAAAGTGATGTTAGAATTCCATGTTTGACAAAAATATTCCTTAAAAATCTGAGAAACTTGGGACCAGAGCAGTGGGGCTAGCGGTAAGGTGTCTGCCTTGCAAGTGCTAACCTAGGACAGACCACGGTTCGATTCCCCTGGCGTCCCATATGGTCCCTCAAGCCAGGAACGATTTCTTAGTGCATAACCTGGAGTAACCCCTGAGTATCACCAGGTATGACCCAAAAACCAAAAATAAAGAAACAAAAACAAAAACCACCACCAACAACAACAATCTGAGAAACTTAATGGAAGCAGACATATGTGACAAGAAATGATAAAAAAAAATAAAATAAGAACAAAGTTAATTGTATTATCTTTTAAAAAACTACTTGTTGGAAAAAACTTGCCTGGATAAGATTAAGGATGAAACCAGCTGATGATTAGTCAGGAAAGGAAAATAAACATTAGTAACAGAGCCATGGCACAGATGGTAAACATTGACCTTGCTTGGGGTTGACCTGGATTTTGATCCCCTGCATCCTGTATGCTTCTCTAATTTTTTTAATATAATTTTTATTTTGAACATAATGGCTTACATATTGTTGACAATAATATTTTAGGTACATATTTACATAAAATCAGGGGGATACCCATCACCGATTTGTCCTCCCTACACCACCATTTTTGTCCTACTTCCCAATCCTCCTCCTTCACCCCTGGGGCTGCTAGAAAATGTGGTCCCCTCTGTACCTAGTTTACTACTTAGTAGTCTTGCATCTATTTGGTCTTGGTGCCTCCCTTATTTCCCTCTCTAACTGGGAGGCAGAACTAGTTAGTTCAAGTTATGTGGTTTTGTTTGAAGAAGAGAAAAGTAATAAACTGGGGTAAAAGTCTAATATGCCGAAAATGGGCAGAATTCTTCTAGAGGTTCTCATCATCAGTTTGAGAGATGAAGAAGAAAAATAAGGTGAAAGACCCCAACAGTACAAAAAGAAGTGTCAAATATCCAGTGAGCACTACAACAATAACAACGATAAGCACCACAAAAATAGCAATGGTCTTGAGATAAAAAACATGGCAGGGCACATAAAGAAAGAAAAGAAAGAAAAAACATAAATATAATTGGGGACAACAACTTCAATAACCACACCAAAACAAGAACATTGACAAAAAGTAGATAGGTAAATAAAAATAAAAAATAATTAAAAAATGAGTATTTAAAAAAATATATATATATAAAAATAAAAAAACGTTTCGTGCTTTTTGCCTTTTTTTCCCTCCTGCAATGGTACAGTAAATATTGGGATCATTCAAAAAGGAATTCACTTGGCCTAAGAGATATGTGGTTTCTCCACCTTTGGAGTATATTGTCATGGGATTAACTATAGACTCCTTTCAGGTTCATTTACCCTCCCCTTGGTGCTTTCGGGGTGTTTGGAAGGCTTCTGCTATTTCCTGGGTGATAAAATCAGACCTATGTATCTAGAAATCTCAGTATCTGCACAGGTTCAGGAGTGGGATTTATGATGAAGTCTTTGTGGTTCTAGAAGTTCTGTTCCCTCAGTATCATTTTAACCCATCTTCTCTGGTTGGTGGTCTTGGTCTTTGCACTGATCCTAGGATGGAACCTAGGATAGCGTCTTTCATTGTGTTTCCAGAAGCCCCATTCCATTGCAATTATCTCTGCCAGACCTTTGGAACTGAGGATCATGGTTGTTGTGCAGGTCATAATTCAAACCCTAGACTAGCTAGGGCTTTTTTATTGATCCCAAGATATATACAATCCAGTCATGGTTCTAGTAGCCAGTCATCTGTAAATCACAATTTTGGCTTTTGGACCAACCAAAGGGTGACAAGTCTTCTGATTTTGTCTCATCGTTAGCTGGTGAGGTAGGATAATCTGCTCTTAGGTCAGGTTGTTCCCATTTTCCTCGTTGTCAGGATATCATATTAGAGCTGGCACTTGTTGGTGGCCCAGAAGTATTAAGGATGTCCCAGTTGGGATGTGTTTCCCATAGCTGTTGTGAAGAACTTTGTCGTTTCTATGTCTGGGATCCAGGGTTCAAGGCTAGAGGACGGTGTCTAATCACCTGGGGTCTAAATTGGGTTTGCATGACATATTTTCAGGGTGGGAGTTATCCCTGTATTGTAAACAAGTATGAGTTCTTATCCCTAGTA
The DNA here is from genome assembly GCF_024139225.1 of Suncus etruscus. Classification (NCBI taxonomy): domain Eukaryota; kingdom Metazoa; phylum Chordata; class Mammalia; order Eulipotyphla; family Soricidae; genus Suncus; species Suncus etruscus. Next base: position 65,521,269 of record NC_064857.1, on the reverse strand, counting down.
GATAAGAGTTCATTTTTATATGTAAGATTTCCCCTTTTATTAGTGTGCCTTTGCAGGGAGAAATGGTGCTACATTATATTTTCGGTGCATTTTGGGGGTGGACAGAGAAGAAAACAGAAATAGGTCACACACCCAAATAAGTTAAAAATAAGAATAAAAATATATGTCCTCACCTATGTATATGTAGAACGAACATTTTAAAAAATTAATTATTTAAGTAATTAAAGGAACAAAGTAATGCAAGAGACTACTTTACTTTTGGGAAAAAGCTGGTAAGGAGGTGGTGCAATACAGGTCTTATACTTATGTTGAAAGTATAGGTTTCCCCATTGTCTTTTGGGATTTTCTTGTGGTGTGTGGGTTCCCAGACACCTTTCCATCACAGTCCCTGACCTTCTTGAGATTGGTAAAGATTTGCGGCAGGGAGGTCTTGGAAGAGCTCTTGCATTGGGGATACTTTTAGAGCTAAGTCCGGTTTCAAGTTACAGTCCACACTAGGGGGAGTTGGTAGGGAGGGTCATGTTGCATGAGTCCGCAGGGGAGTTGGTTGCCTTTTCTTGCAGGGGACGAGGTATGGGTTTGACTGAGTATCCCTTCGCTTGGGTGCTGGGTACAGGTTTGTTGGGATAAGAAGTCAGTCTTGATGCCCAATGGATTAAGAACTGAGGGTGAAGAGTTTAATATGGTAGGAGGTCTGGATAGGATTGAGGGATGAATGGATAGTTGGATTTCCAAAGGGGGGAAAGGGGAAAGTATATGGAAGGGGTAGGAATGAAGAAAAGAGAAAATACAATAGAAAGAAAGGAAGAAGAGGAAAAAAAGGAAAAGAGAATAAAAGTAAAGAAAAGAAAAAAATAAAAAAGAAAGTGCGAAGAGGGGAGAAAATAGAAAAGGAATGCTAGTTTGCTTGAATGTGTTCAATGAGTAGGGCCTGTAGAATAAGTCTGAACGTCACAGTTGATGCTTCGGTGGTCTGACTGGTCATGTGCTTCAAATCCTAAAAGAGGGAATAACCTAGAGATAAAGTGTATGTTAAAGAGTTTTCTCTGGACATTCTCATAGTGCAAGCTGAGTATGAGATGCCGTCTTAGTTTGTCTACCCTTTGTATCCAAGAACGCCTGTGGATAGAAAAGCTGAGAGGTTATTTTAAATATAGTAAGATTAAGGCATTAAATCATAGTGTTATGAGATGTTTCCATTAGAGTCAGTGATTTCCCATGGTGTTCTTTACCTATGATACTTTATAAGATCCCTAAGGGTTTATTATGGGCCTTTGTATTAGAAGGCTGATTACATACCTGTTCTCTCAATGCTGCTGTTTCTGCTGTTGCTGGTTTCTTTGCAGTATAATGTGTTGTCAAGAGTTTGTGTTGCTCCTTTTTCTTGTATTTTGGACCCTACTCCCGAGTATATGTTGACTATTACAGTGTTTGGAGTTTCTACCCTGTTAAACCCTGTTACTTGGTTGTTGAGTATTAGTTGTCTATAAGGTGTATGTTCTAGGTGCTTTAGAATAGTGCTATCATTATGTGTTTATTTTTCGTCTTCTGACTTACTTCGTTTAACATAATATGTTCTAGGTCCATCCACGTTGCTGCAAAGTCTGTGATTGTATCATTTCTGACTGCCATGTAGTATTCCATTGTGTATAGATACCACATCTTAATGATCCATTCATCCATTGTTGGACATCAAGGTTGGTTCCAGGACTTGGCTATTATACTGAGTGCTGCAATAAATAGTGGGGTGCACACATACTTTGGAATGAATATCCTTCCGACTTGGGGGTAGATACCTAGGAGAGCAATTTCTGGGTCAAATGGCAACTCAATTCTGAGTTCTTTGAGCACTCTCCAGACTGTTCTCCATAGGTGTTGGACTAGGGGGCATTCCCACCAGCAGTGGATGAGAGTTCCTTTCATACCGCATCCCTGCCAACAAAGGTTGTTCTCATTATTTTTGATGTGAGCCATCCTCACTGGTGTAAGGTGGTATCTCATTGTTGTCTTGACTTGGATCTCTCTGATGATGAGTGAAGGTGAGCATATTTTCATGTGTTTGTTGGCCATCCTTCTGTGTTCCTCAGAGAAGTGTCTATTCATTTCATCTCCCCATTTTTCTATGGCTTTATTTGATTTTGGGGGGCTCAGCTTTCTGAGTGCTTTGTATGTTCTAGATATCAGCCCTTTATCTGATATGTCGAGTGAAAAGATTTTTTCCCATTCTGTTAACTGTCTTCTTGCGTTACGTAGGGTTTCTTTGGCCATGCAGAAGCTTTTTAGTTTGATGTAGTCCCATTTGTTTATGTTTGATGCTAAAGTTCTTGCCATTGGTGCTCCATTCTCGAAGACCTTTTTGATATATAGGTCTTCGAGTGTTCTGCCTATTTTATTATTCTCGATGAACTTTATAGATTCGGGTCTGATTTCAAGGTCTTTGATCCATTTTGAGTTGACTTTTGTATAAGGAGTGAGGTATGGGTCAATTTTCACTTTCGTACATGTGGTTTTCCAGTTGTACCAACACCATTTGTTGAACAGAAATTCTTTGTTCCATTTCAAGTTCTTGCCTCTTTTATCAAAGATTAGCTGGCTGTATATCTGGGAGTTTATGTCTGGGAATTCTGTTCTGACCCACTGGTCTGAGGTCCTGTCTCTGTTCCAGTACCATGCTGTTTTGATCACTATGGCTTTATAGTATAGTTTCAAGTTAGGTAAGGAGATGCCACCCACCTTCTTGTTTTTTAGTATGTGTTTGGCTCTCCTAGATCTTTTGTGGTTCCATATGAATTGTGTGATTGATTGTTCTAATTCTTTAAAGAATGATGTCTGAATTTGGATAGGGATTACATTAAATCTATACAGTAGTTTGGGTAGGATAGTCATTTTGACTATGTTAATTCTACCTACCCATGAGCATGGGATATTCTTCCATTTCCTTAGATCCTCTTCAATTTCTTTTTGGAGTGATTTAAAGTTTCCCTGGTAAAGGTCTTTCACTTCCTGTGTAAGGTTGATTCCTAGGTACCTGATATTTTTTGATACTGTCTTAAACGGTATTGTATTTTTTTATCTCTTTCTCCTCGACTTCGTTGTTTGTATATAGTAACGCTACTATCTTTTCTGTATTGACTTTGTATCCAGCCACTTTGCTGTATTGGTTAACTGTTTCTAGGAGTTTTACTGTGGACTGCTTAGGGTTTTCAATGTATATCATCATATCATATGCAAATAGAGATAGTTTGAGTTCCTCTTTCCCAATTTGGATTCCTTTGATTCCCTTCTCTTGTTGGATTGCTATTGCTAGGACTTCTAAGGTTATATTGAATAAGAGTGGAAAGAGTGGACAGCCTTGCCTAGTTTCTGATCTTAGTGGGAATGATTCTAGTTTCTCACCATTTAGTATAATGTTGGCTGTAGGCTTTTCATAGATAGCTGTAACTATCTTGAGATAAGGTTCCTTCTAATCCTATTTTCTTGAGTGTCTTTATTATGAAAGGGTGTTGGATTTTGTCAAACGCCTTCTCTGCATAGATTGATATGAACATGTGGTTTTTGTTTTTCTTGTTGTTGATGTGATGTATAATGTTGATTGATTTGCATATGTTGAACCAAACTTGCATTCCTGGTATAAAACCCACTTGGTCATGATGTATGATCTTTTTGATGAAGTGCTGGATTCGGTTTGCTAAGATTTTGTTGAGTATCTTTGCATCTATGTTCATTTGTGAGATTGTTCTATAGTTTTCTTTCTTGGTGGTGTCTTTGCCATCTTTGGGGATGAGTGTGATATTAGCCTCATAAAAGGATTTGGGGAGAATTCCTGTATTTTCGATGGTTTGGAGGAGCCTATGAAAAAGTGGTAGTAAGCCTTCTCGGAACGTTTGATAGAATTCACCTGAAAATCCATCTGGCCTGGACTTTTGTTCTTAGGGAGATTTTTAATTACATCTTCAATTTTCTCTTTGGTGATTGGTCTGTTTAGGCTTTCTAGTTCTTCCTTTTCCAATCTCGGAAGATGGAATTTTTCAAAAATCTGTCGATTTCTACTGGGTTTTTTAGCCTAGCTGAGTATAGTTGTTCATAATATGATCTCATGATATGTTGTATTTCTTGGGGTTCTGTTGTAATCTCTCCCTTTTCATTTGTGATTCTACTGATTTGGGTGTTTTCCCCCCTTTTTCTGCTGAGTTTTGCCAGTGGTTTGTCTATCTTGTTTATTTTTTTGAAAAACCAACTTCTGGTCTTATTGATTTTTTGTACTGTTTTCTTAGTTTCTATGTTGTTTATTTCTGCTCTGGTTTTTACTATTTTTTGCCTTCTGGTTGTGGTTGAATTTCTCTGCTGCTTTTGTTCCAATTACTTGAGGTGATCCTTTAAGCTGCTGATTTTGTCATTTTCCTGTTTCTTGACATAGGCCTGTATTGCTATGAGTTTCCCCTAATTACTGCTTTTGCTGTGTCCCACAAATTTTGAAAAGTAGTCTCTTCATTATCATTTGTCTCAAGGAATCTTTTTATTTCTTCCTTGAGTTGCTCTTTGATCCAGCTGTTGTTGAGCAGCATGTTGTTTAATCTCCAGGTATTTGTTTTTCTTTATTGCTTCTTCTTGAAGTCAATTTTGACCCCTGTTGCATAGTGATCTGATATGGTGCTTTTAATGATCCTTATATTTGTGGTCTTATATAGGTTGGCTTTGTGTCCTAAGGCATGGTATATTCTCGAGAAGGTTCCATGTGGGCTTGAGATATGTGTATTCTGCTTTTTTGGGATGGAGGGCCCTATATAAGTCTATTAGCCCTAGATCTTCTAATTTTTCATTTAGAGCTCTTATTTCTTTTCTAGTTTTCTGTTTGGTGGATCTGACTAGTGGTGATAGTGGAGTATTGAGGTCCCCTACTATTATCACGTTTCCCTTCATGTGTTTCTCCAGGTTTGTGAGCAGTTGCCTCACAGATTTTCTTGCTCTACATTAGGTGCATAGATATTAACCAGGGTTAGTACTTCTTGATCTAATGTTCCCCTGATCAGTAAGTAGTGAGCCTCTTTGTCTCTGATCACTTTCTTGAGGTTGAATGCAATTTGGTCTGATATAAGAATGGCTGTCTCTGCTCTTTTTTGTTTTCCATTGGCCTGAATATTTACTTTCCATCCTTTTATTCTAAGCCTGTGTTTATCCTGTAGTTGTAGGTGTGTTTCTTGCAGACATCAGAAGTCCGATTTCTTTTTCCTAATCCAGTTCTCTACTATGTGTCTTCTTTTTTTTTAAATTTTATTTAAACACCTTGATTACATACATGATTGTGTTTGGGTTTCAGTCATGTAAACAACACCACCCATAACAAGTGCAACATTCCCATCACCAATATCCCAAATCTCCCTCCTCACCACCCGACCCCCGCCTGTACTCTAAACAGGCTCTACATTTCCCTCATACATTCTCATTATTAGGGCAGTTCAAAATGTAGTTATGTCTAAACTAAACTCATCACTCTTTGTGGTGAGCTTCTTGAGGTGAGCTAGAACTTCCAGGTCTTTTCTCTTTTGTGTCTGAAAATTATTATTGCAAGAATGTCTTTCATTTTTCTTAAAACCCATAGATGAGTGAGACCATTCTGCATTTTTTCTCTATCTCTTTGACTTATTTCACTCAGTATAATAGATTCCATATACATCCATGTATAGGAAAATTTCATGACTTCATCTCTCCTGACAGCTGCATAATATTCCATTGTGTATATGTACCACAGTTTCTTTAGCCATTCGTCTGTTGAAGGGCAACTTGGTTGTTTCCATATTCTTGCTATGGTAAATAGTGCTGCAATGAATATAGGTGTAAGGAAGGGGGTTTTGTATTGTATTTTTGTGTTCCTAGGGTATATTCCTAGGAGTAGTATAGCTGGATCGTATGGGAGCTCGATTTCCAGTTTTTGGAGGAATCTCCATTTGCTTTCCATAAAGGTTGCACTAGACGGCATTCCCACCAGCAGTGGATAAGATTTCCTTTCTCTCCACATCCCCGCCAACACTGTTTATTCCCATTCTTTGTGATGTGTGCCATTCTCTGTGGTGTGAGATGGTATCTCATCGTTGTTTTGATTTGCATCTCCCTGATGATTAGTGATGTGGAGCATTTTTCATGTGTCTTTAGGCCATTTGTATTTCTTCTTGCTCAAAGTGTACGTTCATTTCTTCTCCCCATTTTTTGATGGGATTAGATTTTTTTTCTTATAAAGTTCTGTCAGTGCCTTTTATATTTTGGAGATTTGCCCCTTATCTAATGGGTATTGGGTGAATAGTTTCTCCCACTTAGTGAGTGGCTCTTGTAGCCTGGGCACTATTTCCTTTGAGGTGCAGAAGCTTCTCAGCTTAATATGTTCCCATCTGTTAATCTCTGCTTTCACTTGCTTGGAGAGTGCAGTTTCCTCCTTGAAGATGCCTGTAATGTCCTGAAGAGTTTTGCCTATGTGTTGTTCTATGTATCTTATGGTTTTGGGTCTGATATCGAGGTCTTTAATCCATTTGGATTTTACCTTCGTACATGATGTTAGCTGGGGGTCTAAGTTCAATTTTTTGCAAGCGGCTATCCAGTTGTGCCAACACCACTTGTTGAAGAGGCTTTCCCTGCTCCATTTAGGATTTCCTGCTCCTTTATCAAAAATTAGGTGATTGTATGTCTGGGGAACATTTTCTGAGTATTTAAGCCTATTCCACTGATCTGAGGGCCTGTCCTTATTCCAATACCATGCTGTTTTGATAACTATTGCTTTGTAGTAAAATTTAAAGTTGGGGAAAGTAATTTCTCCCATATTCTTTTTTCCAATGATTGCTTTAGCTATTCTAGGGTGTTTATTGTTCCAAACGAATTTCAAAAGTGCCTGATCCACTTCTTTGAAGAATGTCATGGGTATCTTTAGAGGGATAGCATTAAATCTGTATAATGCCTAGGGGAGTATTGCCATTTTGTTGATGTTAATCCTGCCAATGCATGAGCAGGGTATGCGTTTCCATTTCCTCGTGTCCTCTCTTATTTCTTGGAGCAGAGTTTTATAATTTTCTTTGTATAGGTCCTTCACATTTTAGTCAAGTTGATTCCAAGATATTTGAGTTTGTGTGGCACTATTGTGAATGGGGTTGTTTTCTTAATGTCGATTTCATCCTTATTACTATTGGTGTATAGAAAGGCCATTGATTTTTGTGTGTTAATTTTGTAGCCTGCCACCTTGCTATATGAGTCTATTGTTTCCAGAAGCTCTTTGGTAGAGTCTTTAGGGTTTTCTAAGTAGAGTATCATGTCATCTGCAAACAGTGAGAGCTTGACTTCTTCCTTTCCTATCTGGATTCCATTGATATATTTTCTTTGCCTAGTCACTATAGCAAGTACTTCCAGTGCTATGTTGAATAGGAGTGGTGAGAGAAGACAGCCTTGTCTTGTTCCAGAATTTAGAGGGAAGGCTTTTAGTTTTTCTCCATTGAGGATAATATTTGCCACTGGCTTGTGGTAGATGGCCTTAACTATATTGAGAAAGGTTCCTTCCATTCCCATCTTGCTGAGAATTTTGATCAAGAATGGGTGTTGGACCTTATCAAATGCTTTCTCTGCATCTATTGATATGATCATGTAGTTTTTATTTTTCTTGTTGTTGATGTTGTGTATTATGTTGATAGATTTATGGATGTTACACCATCCTTGCATTCCTGGGATGAAACCTACTTGATCATAGTGGATGATCTTCTTAATGAGGAATTGGATCCTATTTGCCAGGATTTTGTTGAGGATCTTTGCATCTGCATTCATCAGCGATATTTGTCTGTAATTTTCTTTTTTTCTTAGCATCTCTGTCTGGTTTAGGTATCAAGGTGATGTTGGCTTCATAAAAGCTATTTGGAAGTGTTTCCTTTTCTTCAATTTCATGAAAGATTATTGCCAGGATTGGTAGTATTTCCTCTTGGAAAGTTTGAAAGAATTCATTATTGAATCCATCTGAGCCTTGGCTTTTGTTTTGGGGCAGACATTTTATTACCATTTTAATTTCATCAATGGTGATGGGGGTGTTTAGATATGCTACATCCTCTTCCTTCAACCATGGAAGATTATAAGAGTCCAAGAATTTATCCATTTCTTCCAGGTTCTCATTTTTAGTGGCATAGAGTTTCTCAAAGTAGTTTCTGATTACCCTTTGAATCTCTGTCATATCAGTAGTGATCTCTCCTTTTTCATTCCTAATACGAGTTATCAAGTTTATTTCTCTCTTTCTTTGTTAGGTTTGCCAGTGGTCTATCAACCTTGTTTATTTTTTCAAAGAACCAACTTCTGCTTTCGTTGATCTTTCGGATTGTTTTTTGGGTTTCCACTTCGTTGATTTCTGCTCTCAGCTTTGTTATTTCCTTCTGTCTCCCTATTTTGGGTCCTTTTGTTGAGCACTTTCTAGTTCTATTAGCTGTGTCATTATCTACTCAGGTAAGCTCCTTCTTCTTTCCTGAAGTGTGCTTGCAAAACTATAAATTTTCCTTTCAGTACTGCTTTTGCTGTGTCCCATATGTTCTGATCATTTGTGTCTTTATTGTCATTTGTTTTGATTTGTTTTGATTTCCTCCTTGATTTCATTTCGGACCCACTGGTTATTGAGTATGAGGCTGTTTAACTTCCAGGTGTTAAAGTTTTTCTTCTGAGTCCCTTTGGAATTTACAAATAAATTCAGAGCCTTGTAGTCAATGAAGGTAGTCTGCAAAATTTATATCCTCTTGATATTATGGAGGTATGTTTTATGTGCTAGCATGTAGTCTATCCTGGAGAATGTCCCATGTACATTGGAGAATAAGTGTATCCAAGTTTCTGGGGATGGAGTGTCCTATATTTATCCACTAGGCCTCTTTCTTCCATTTCTCTTTTCAGGTCTAGTATATTCTTGTTGGGTTTCAGTCTGGTTGACCTATCCAGTGTTGACAAAGCCATGTTGAGATCCCCCACAATTATTGTGTTGTTATTGATATTATTTTTCAGATTTGTCAACAGTTGTATTAAATATTTTGCTGGCCCCTCATTTGGTGCATATATGTTTAGGAGAGTTACTTCTTCCTGCTCTACATACCCCTTGATTAATATAAAATGTCCATCTTTGTCCCTTACAACCTTCCTGAGTATAAAGTTTGCATTATCTGATATTAGTATGGCCACTCCAGCTTTTTTATGGGTGTTGTTTGCTTGGATAATTTTTCTCCAGCCTTTTATTTTGAGTCTATATTTGTTCTGACTATTCAGGTGCATTTCTTGTAGGCAGCACAAGTTTGGATTGAGCTTTTTGATCCATTTAGCCACTCTGTGTCTCTTAGCTGGTGCATTTAGTCCATTGACGTTGAGAGAAAGAATTGTCCTGGGATTTAATGCCATCTTTATATCGAAATTTGGTGTGTCTTTTGGTTAGTTTTGTCTTAAATTAGGTCTTTCAGTTTTTCTCTTAAGACTGGTTTTGAGTCTGTAAAGTTTCTCAGCTGTTTTTTGTCTGTGAAACCATGTATTCTTCCATCAAATTGGAAAGTGAGTTTTGCTGGGTACAGTATTCTAGGTGAAGCATTCATTTCATTCAGTCTTTTCACAATATCCCACCACTGCTTTCTGGCATTGAGTGTTTCTGGTGACAGGTCTGCTGTAAATCTCAAGGATGCTTGCTTGAACGTAATTTCCCCTTTTGATCTTGCTGTTTTCAGAATTCTGTCTCTATCTGTGGGATTTGTCATTGTGACTAGGATGTGTCTTGGGGTGGTTTTTCAGGGGTCTCTTTTGGTTGGTACTCTTCGAGCATGCAAGGTTTGATCACATATATTCTTTTTTTTTTTTTTTCGTTTTTGGGCCACACCCGTTTGACGCTCAGGGGTTACTCCTGGCTATGTGCTCAGAAATCGCCCCTGGCTTGGGGGGACCATATGGGACGCCAGGGGATCGAACCACGGTCCTTCCTTGGCTAGCGCTTGCAAGGCAGACACCTTACCTCCAGCGCCACCTACCCGGCCCCTGATCACATATATTCTTTAGCTCTGTAAGTTTCTTTTTAATGATGTTCTTGACCTTGATTCTTCCTGGAATTTTTTTTCCTGGGTCTCTGGGACTCCAATGATTCTTAAGTTGTTTCTGTTGATCTTATCATAGACTTCTATTTTCATCTGTTCCCATTCTTTGACTAATTTTTCCATTGTCTGTTCATTTGCTTTAAGTTTTTTTTTCCAATTTCTCCTGCTGTATGGAATTGTTATGTATCTCATCTTCCACAGCACCAAGTCTATTCTCAGCTTCTGATACCCTGTCCCAGAGCTTATCCATTTTGTCATTCACTTTGTTTACTGACTTTTTCAGACCTGTTTGTTGACATGTTATTTCAGTTTGGAGTTTTGTGATTTCTGTTTTCAGATTTTCTTGTTTTTTTATTAGTGTTCTGTTCAACTCGATCCATGGTTTCTTTGAGTTTGTTGATTATCTTCCATATTGCTAGTCTAAAGTCCTTATCTGAGAGGTTGATTAGTTGGTTGGTCATTATCTGGTCATCTGAATTGTCATCTTCATTCTCTATGTCTGATTCTGGCCTATGTTCTTTCCCCATTGTTCCACTTTTATTGTGGGTTTTTCTATGTGTTGTGGTGGTATTCATTGGCTATATGATGCAGGCAGTACACTCCTCTGGCTCCGCCCTTTCTGGATGGGCCGACTTACCTCTAAGGGAGGGGAGTCCTCCATGGATGAAGCCTCACACAGGATCAAATCTTTGGCCCTAGCACACAGCAGAGAAGACAGTCCAGAGAGAAATGATTTTTTCTGTGATACAGCACAGTTCTTAATGTGATTTTTTTCTTCTTGTTGCGATGGTGTCCTCTTCTTAGAGCACACAGCTGTGTAGCGAAGCAGAGGCAAAGTGCTCTGTTGAAGCCTCTTTTCAGCCCACTCCCAAGAGGTTCACGCAACAGGATAGTAGACAGACACACACAGGCAGCACTCACAGTTTTTCATAGTCGGACCTCGCTGGACAGGTGTAGTTTCATGGATTTTCCCAGTCTGACGTCATAAACAGGGGACCTGGCTTCTGCAAAGCCTAGTCGATTTTCACGTTATGGAGTCCTGCCCTGGAATTGGCCTCTGGAGCCTCTTTTCGGCCCACTCCCAAGAGGTTCACGCAACAGGATACTAGACAGACACACACAGGCAGCACTCACAGTTTTTTCACAGTAGAGCCCCACTGGGCTACTATGTGTCTTTTAATTGGAGAGTTTAGTCCGTTAACATTTAGGGAGATTATTGACAGAGATGACTGTTGTGTAGTTGTGTTGTGTAGGGTGGTTGTTGTTACAATCAGGGGTTTGGATTGTGTAATTCGTCTCTGAGTAGGTCGTTTAGGATCGGCTTTGTTTGCACAAATAGTTCAAGTTCGTTCTTGTTTGAGAATGTTTTTAGTCTGTCCTCTCATATGAATGCCTTCTAAATTTAGCCTGCTTTGGTCCCCTGTGGCGTGGATATGGGTCCCCTCCCTGAGCATGTTTCTAGAGGGGGTTTTTGTGTGAGCTCAATGAGGTTTGGCTCCGCCAGTGCTCTTTATGTGGCCTGATTCGTTGTTTTTCCCTTTTATTGTCAGCTAGTGCAGGTTCTCTTCTGGGCATAATGGTGGAGGGCGCTGTTGAGCCTAGCTCCTTCGCCCTCCCTCCCCTACCTTGAAATCAGCCCTCCTTCAGTGGGTCTGATCAATTTCCTTCTCCTTATTCCTGCCAGCCGGTGCAGTTCTGCTCCTGGCCACAATGGTTGAGAGCGCTATTGAGCCTAGGTCTCTATCCTCCCTCCCCTCTCTGGAATCAATGAAGCTCTGCCCCCCTCCGAGTCTCAGCAGAAGAAATTCCCGTAGTCAAACCCACCCAGTAACTGCCCTCAGCCCTTGGGGAGTCTCAGGTCCACTTCATGGCTCAGGGGGGTAGACTGCTCTTGGTTAGCCAATGGTCCAGGTGGCAGGCCCAGGCTCTCCCAGTCTATTGGTCCTAGCCTGTCCCAGCGGTGCAAGTGGGTCAGGTACAGGGTTCTCCTCACCTGATCTGACTCAGCTCAGGCTCAGGGGCGCGGGGTGTGGCAGCGAGAAGCCTGTCTCAGGGTCCCGTGTGAAGAGTATGGAGGTGCCTGGGAAAAGCACTCACCTGTGTGCTCTTTGCTCAGGCTTGGGGTCCCTAGGAGCGGCGCGGGGTGAGGTGGTGAGAAGCCTGTCTCGGGCTCCCATGTGGAGAGTGTGGAGGTGCCGGGGAAAAGCACTCAACTGTGTGCTCTCTGCTCGGGCGTGGGGTCCCTAGTGCTTCTCTAAATTGTATCACTTCTGGTTGGGAAGGAGTAATCCTTGAGCATAGAGCCTGGATTAAGTCCTGGGTAGTATGAGACCAAAATATTAAAGACAAACAAACAACACCAAAAAAATCTGTGGTATGACCAGAGCATGGGAGAAATTATTTTGTCTGTCTGTTTTAAATGAAAGATCTGCCAAAAATTATAAATTAAATATTATTCACTGTCAGGCTTGAAACATAGGGGAGGTGGCAAAAGGAAGCAGGGGCAAATAATTTCTCCAGCAGTCTGGCAGCAGCCACGCAGTAGGAGCAATTCAGCAGAGGGCAGCCATTTTAGCCTGGCTTTATATATTCCTGGGACAACTTTTTTTTCAGTGGTAATTACAAGGGACATACTTCCAACACCTTTAAAGGAACAGTAGCATCCTGCTCATGGCTGACCAGGGGCCATAAGAGTCTCTGTTTTCTTATAATTCACAGCCAATTTAAGATACTTACTTAACATAATTTAATATTTAATAAACTTGCAAAAACCATTAGGATCTTTAAAAGGGCATTACCAAAAAAAAAAAAAGAATCTTAGGGAACTTTGTTATAACAAAATTTTAAAAGTTGAAAAGCATGAGTCAAATAGTGACTGCTGACATCTGAGTATCATAGGGATTTCATAAATGCCATAAATCAAAATAAAAATTCACTCATAACTAGAATAGATATGAAGAATGAATATAGGCAGAACTGGCCAGGAAATTATGTGAAATAGAAATACAGTTTTCTTCCTTTTAAGTCTTGTCAGACAAATGTTCTTTGTTTTGCCAGACTGAAAAGCTACAAAATGGTTATAAAGTTATAAATCTAAGATCTGAGTAAAATTTTAGAAATAAGGAAAGAAAGAATTGAAGTGATGACAAATACAGAAATAATTTCTAGAAGTGACTTACTTTCATGATTTTTATATTAACTCATATATCAAAATGACATCAAACATCTTAGCACTAACCCTGTATCTTAAAAACAATGTAAAGGCATGTTGTTTTCTCAAACAAGAAATATTTGCCAGTCAAAAGAGTGAATATTATGATAAAGATGTTTCCCAGCCTGCAAAAAGTCTCAAATTTGGTTTAATTTACTAAGTCAAATAATTTTACTTAAATAAAAACTTAAAGAATAAAAAGAGGATACAAGAACAGAGAAACAAGGGCAAATCAAGAAAGGCATAATTGATACAGAATATAAAAAATGAAAGAATAGGAGAGATAGCACAGAGGTAAGGCATTTGTGTTGCATGCAGCTGATCCAGGATGGATGGTGGTTCGAATCCCAGCTTCCCATAAGGTTCCCTGTGCTTGCCAGGAGCGATTTCTGAGTGCAGAGCCAGGGAATAACCCCTGAGCGCTTCTGAGTGTGATTCAAAAACAAACAAACAAAACACAAAAATATGATATAATATACAGTATGATAGTGAAGAAAAGTCCTTGTGTAAGTAGCAAGTACAAGGTAAGATAGCATTTACATTGGTATTTACACATGTTTAACACCCAGAATGAAGCTAATAACATATAAATTATTCTTATGAAACACTTTGATAAGTCTAAAGAGAAATCAAAATCAAGAATATTCAAATCAATTGCTTATTAAACAATCTTGCAGTTATACAACTCAACTGGAGAATATTATGATGAATTTATAAAAAACAAATTTCAGATAAATGAATTTTAGGTTTCAAAAATCTATGTATTATATAAAATTTGGTCTATATATCTATCTCAATTTTTTTTTTTTTTTTGGTTTTGGGCCACACCAGGCGGTGCTCAGGGGTTACTCCTGGCTGTCTGCTCAGAAATAGCTCCTGGCAGGCACGGGGGACCATATGGAACACCGGGATTTGAACCAACCACCTTAGGTCCTGGATCAGCTGCTTGCAAGGCAAACACTGCTGTGCTATCTCTCCGGGCCCCTTAATTTATTTCTATGTAACTACTGGTCTTCTTATCATCTATTCTCTCAAAAGAAGTTTGATTTTGAGAAAAATGATTGAAGAGATAATTCTAGGAAAAGAAATATATAGCAGTTCAATGGAACATTATGTATAAGAGAATTGAAGAAAAACAAAATGCTTAATAATAAGCAATTGCATAGAGGAAATCTGTTATGTATGAGTTTAACATATATGCATATGCGCCTATGTATGCATAATAGCATATTACCCAACTGTAAAAATGATGAAAACAGGGTCCAGAGAGATAACATGGAGGTAAAGCGTTTGCCTTTCATGCAGAAGGTCATTGGTTCAAATCCAGGCATCCCATATGATTCCCTGAGCCTGCCAGGAGCGATTTCTGAGCCTGGAGCCAGAAGTAACCCTTGAGTGCTGCAGGTGTGACCCAAAACCAAAAACAAACAAACAAAAAAGATGTAAACAAGTCATTTACAAAAATGGGTAAAATTAAGCATGTTATAAGTCAAACTAGTCATTTAGATAACAAAAATTTTATATGATTTCTGTTATGTGGTAGATGAAAAACCAATTCTAAATTTTTTCCTATTTGCCCTCTTTTTTATGAAGTATTAAATTAATTCTAGATAATACATTTTAAACAAATAAGTAAAAGAATTGAGAGCACATCATATGATGTTTAACCTAAAAAAGTTTCAATGGAAATGAAAAGTCCCTTCAAGTACATGAAGGGCCGTTTTGTGAAGAAAGTATCTAATTTATTTTTGTTTCCAGTGAGACCACTAGCATTGAAGTCCAATTGAATCCACTAGCATTGAAGTCCAGAATATATATATTTTATATAATATATTATATATATTTATATGTTATACATAAACATTTGTTTAAGCAAAATACTAAATTGGGAGGAAATTAGAGATATTTTTGGATCATTCAGAAAATATTCAAGCCCAGTTGAATGCCACTTTGTTAGGAATGATGCATTGGATAAAAACAGAGCCTTGTAGTTTTTATAGCTTGTTGCAGTTCAGAGATAATATTGTTCTGTGATCCCATTCGATGTCCCATTGTTCTCTCAAGCCAAGTGTGTCTCAAGCATTATTCATCATGTTCCTCTTGAAGTTGGCTTTCCAGGTGACAGTCCACCAGCCAAATGAAAATATCTTCCTACATATCATTGTCCATGCTTGAGACTTCCAAGCTCTCTCTAGCTCATTCTTCACTATTGTTCTTCTCATCTAATGAGTCTTTCAGTCAGTTAGGATCTCCTGGCTTTAAAATAGTTTTTTTTTTATCCTCTATTCTTTCTGTTTTACCTATGTTAAGTAAATGCCTTACCCAAAAAATTGCCAAAAAAAAAAAAAAAGTGAATTGAGGCCAGAGCTATAACACAGTGGATAGAGCATTTGCCTTACACATGGCCCACCTGTATTCAATCCCTGGTATCCCATAAGGTCCCCTGAGCCAGCCAAGAGGTATTTCTGATTATGAAGAGCTAGGAATAATCACTGAGCAATTCCAGGTGTGGTAAAAAAAAAACAACAACAAAAATAATGAATTATATTTTTTCACATTATTTGACTCCAGATTTTTTGTTTCTATGTAATCTCTTATATAGAATATTTTAGATTATCCTTGAAGAAACTATTTGCTGTAACAAATCAAGAACACACAAGTAAAAGATGTACAAATAAAATTAAATATCCTAATCTATATTTTTTATTTTATTATTTTAGGTTTATTTATTTATTTATTTTTGCTTTTTTGGCCACACCCAGTGATGCCCAGGGGTTCCTTCTGGCTATGTGCTCAGAAATCACTCCTGGCCTGAGAGACCATAGGGAACACCGGGATATCAAACCATGGTCCATGCTAGCCTAGAGCGAGCAAGGCAGAAGCCTTATCACTTGCGCCACTGCTCTGGCCCCACCTAATCTATTTTCAATCAGACTAAAATACTCTCCTATCAGCTTTACCTTTCATCAATGTTCTATTGTGTTAAGAG
>NC_064857.1:65290002-65500002 GCF_024139225.1 Suncus etruscus | reverse complement strand
GAATATAGAAACATATTTTTTCAGATTGCTCTTCATCCTTGAAGTAAATAATAATGGTGATCTATTAACAGTTGAATTTGATGAAGAGTAGACAGAAATCAGTAAAATATGAAATCTAAAATGTAAGTGACAATATAAGTGACACTGAGACATTATTCCCAAGAATAAATGGTATAGTATAGAGAAATCAGTAGGTACATATAAATCAGTGAAATTTGGAACTTGACTCTGTTTTGTTCTATGAACATTATTGTGTCCTTATTTAATCTGATTTCATCATATGCAATTTATAAACAGATAAATTTGCAGAAATAGGCTCAGTATATTCCAAGAGATTTTTCTTCAAATAATCACCCCTTGCTAAAGTTCTTTTATTTAAATTTTATTTGTAGGGTAATGGAAAGTCTAAAGGGAAGTACATATGTTTGTTGGTTTCTGATATTATTAAAAATATTCCCATTAAGGTATGAATTTCTGTTTAAATATTCATTCAAGATATTAAGAACTTTGTTGAAGCAAAATATGAGATACAGTTTCATTTAGCTGAAGTAAAATATACAATATAATCTTAATGGGCAAGAAACATAGCAGAAAAGGTAGGGCTCTAGCCTTGCATGTAGCTGAGTTTGGTTCAATCACTAACTTTGCATATAGTCCTTCAATCCCACCAGGATTGAGTCCTAAATGCAGATCCAGGAATAGCCCTGAGTGCACTGGTTGTGGTCCCCAAACAAAACAAACAGAAACATAAGATATGTTCTCTTAAAGAATTGGTGTTTTTTGATGTATTACATACTAGTGGCTCATTTAAAAGTGTTTGTTTGGTATAATTTAAACTAATAAACAAATGATTTTCTTTATAGCAAAGCATGAGATTCTCTTTTAATAGTGGAAGTTGTTTTGCTATTTTGGGCTAGGTGGCAAAAACACTGCTTTGTACTTATTTTCTCTTTGGTTTGGGCAAGCTATGTGGGTGTTTTCTACATATTTCCAGGGATAAGCAATGCTTACAGGACACCAAAAATACTCTGCAAAATAAAATTTTTAACAGTAGAAAAACATGGATATTAAATTAAATGACTATTACATGAAGTCATTTTAGTTCTTGGATTATAAACATAATTCAGTACGTGATGGTAGCTTTGCTTTAGAAAACTATGCAGCCTTTATCATGCTTGTTTATATAATTTTTTTTTTACTTGAAAGTAAAGCACTTTAAAGAACTCAAAAGTTTTTTGGGGGAAGGGTTGCCACACTCAGCTATACCCAGGGCTTGTTTATTGTTGTGCTTAGGAGTCAATCGTATTGGTGTTCTGGGGATCATTTGTAGTGCCAAGGTCAAACTGGGTTAGCATCATACAAGGAACATGTTTCACCTCTGGCACAAGAGTTCAATCTTACTTGTGTTTTCAGCAGGAGATGGTGTTTGATAAATGTGGAATTTTAAGCCAATTGAAAAGAAAGCTATAAGTCACTATGAATTTATTCCAATTAGATTTATGTAGTAGTAACTGAATTGAGGGTCTATGTGTAGCACTGTTCTAGCAACTAAAATAAGTAAATAAAAGCTAGTTTATTATTTATTTATAAATATATCTTTATTTTTTAATACATGTTTAAGCCCCTTCTCAAGGAACATAATAAACAATGAATAAGTCAATTAGATTTATTTTTTAGGACTTGAAGAAAAATGACAAATGAAGTCCAACATTACTTGTAGATAGAACATACATATCATAAACTAATTTCAGAGAGTTGGGGAGTGAAGAATAAAATATGTCCAAGAGATGAGATTTGAGGTGCCTTGGAAACACTTCGAACTCTTTAGATTCACAGTAAAATAACTTAAGTCAAAGTTTTCAACATAAAAATAATTCATTAGAATATCTGTATATCTTAAATTTATTATTAATATACTGCTTTGTTGGATTAACTGGGTTTGACCTTATTCAGTATTCAATCTCCACCCCAGGGTGTGATCTGATGTTAGGTTACTGGATTCCACCTTTTTTTTTGGGGGGGGGGGCACACCTATTTGACGCTCAGGGGTTACTCCTGGCTAAGCACTCAGAAATTGCCCCTGGCTTGGGAGAACCATATGGGACGCCAGGGGATCAAACTGAGGTCCTTCCTTGGCTAGTGCTTGCAAGGCAGACACCTTACCTCTAGTGCCACCTCTCCGGCCCCTGGATTCCACCTTATTCAGTATTCAATCTCCACTCTAGGGTGTGGTCTGGTTCTTGCTATTAAAGTCCTGGTCTCAGGAAAACTATTACATTATCCAGTCTTCCTCCACTGAGCTATCTGCCTCTTAGGAGGCTTGTGTATTGGAGTTCCTGGTTTGCATGTTGGAGTTCCCAAACCTGTTTTTACCCCCTTTCACTGTGTGTATTATTTCCTACATTGGTGTTTACTTCCAGACCCACTTCTCTGGTGTTTGAGGCTTCTTTCTCACTGCTTGAGTTATACAAATAAGTTATACAAATACAATTTAAAGTATTTTCTTAAGGTACATAGCTTTTTCTTTTCTTTTTCTTTTTTTTTGGTTTTTGGGTCACACTGACAGTGTTCAGGGGTTACTCCTGGGTCTACGCTCGGAAATTGCCCCTGGCTGGCCTCGGGGATCACATGGGATGCTGGGATTTGAATCACCACCTTCTGCATGCAAGGCAAATGCCCCACCTCCATGCTATCTCTCCAGCCCCATGGTACATGGCTTTAAAAAATTACATATGTAGATGAATAGATAAAATAGGGAATTCTACTGTAATCAGGTTGTATCCTTTTGGAGATTAATAAAAGGATTATTTGACAACACCTCAGGTTTTAAAAGAAAGATAAAATGAGGACCAACAATTTTCTAGAAAGATTTTAAATGTATGTGTTATTGACTCATTACACTGCCCCAACCAAGCCAACTGCATTAAGAAGCATGTTTTCTTCCAATTGCATTTACTCTCTTAGAAAACTTGTCAATTTATAAAGCTTTGAAATTTTCAGTTTGTAATGGCTGAATTTAAATTAGAAAGCTTGAGAAGAAAGTAAAGTTATATTTTAGCACAGCTTTAATTTTACTGAAGCCATCATCAAAAAAGTGTATGCACACACATACTACATATACTTACATAAACTAAAACATGTAAATAATATCAGGCCCAAATTTTCAGCTTCTTTTTAATATAGATTTTCTCTGGTTTAGAAAGCTTCATTCATAAGTGGAGAAGCCCAGTTGCATGGAAAACTGGGATTAGATGTTACTCTCAAGGGGCTGTGGATGCTTGGTTACTATTTTGATTTTCATTTGTAGGTCATGGATATAAAAATTATTCAGAACAATGAGTCTAATCTCTAAGATTTGCTTAATATGAGTTTGGCTTTTTCTCTCCCTTTATGGAAATGTGCTTTGCTGAACATCAGGTGCCTGGTAAAGAATAATCAACCAGGATTGTTACATGCAATTTAAGCCTGCAGAAAGCTCATGAAATTTTTCAGGTTATTGGAAATAGATGTGGATCAAAATCTTTATGAACATCAAAATTATAGCCTGATGTTGCTTTGCATACATAGATAGACAGAAGGATGACAGTTACCCTCCTGAATAAAGTTGTCTGGAATGACAGAGTTTTAATTATTGTTATATTTAAAAGAAATATCCTTACTCCTTCAATAATTACCAAATATTTTATGAACCTGGTTGATGGGACAGAGAAAGAAATTGGATTTACTTTGTAGCAGCATTCAATCAATGCTTTTGGGCTCACTGTTGCTCAAATTGTGTCTGGTCAAATGATGATGTGTGCATGTTTGAAAACAGAGTTTCTCTGGAATTCTACTCTCCTATAAAGAATAAATTCTGAAAATATATACTCCAAACAGACTCATGGTAGCTGAGCCTCCAATTAAGAGTAAGTGTGAAAATGCACTATAATTGTTGGTTTTGTCCACGTACTATTGAAGAAATGTATTCATATGTCAATTATACTCAATCTTAGAAATGGACCAAAAATTACTTGTGTGGTAACAAACAGAAGAACTTCAAAGTAATTGTGAGCATGTTTGTGAGATAATATTTTCCCTGGCGAATCAGCTGCCTTTATTTTATTGTTACACTATTTTACTTTGTAGGAAACTATATAAAAAAAAGTCCTCAATAAATGCTGGAGCGCTAGCACAGCAATAGAGCACTTGCCTGTGCATACACGTAGCTGATCCAGGACAGAAGGTGGTTCAAATTCCGGCATCCCATAAAGTCATTAGAGCCTGCCAGGAGCTATTTCTAAGCACAGAGCCAGAAGTAACCCCTGACCACTTTCGGGTGTGACCCAAAAACAAAAACAAAGTCCTCTACAAAGTATTTTCTTAATTTGTTATTTCTTACTCAGCATTATCAGCTCTTTTTTTTAAAAAAATTCAAATTCTTGATTGACTTTAGAAAGTTGGTATGAAACTGACAAATTTTACAAAGAGATTCTGTGCTTTCTAAAAGAACTCCACATAGGAATCTGGAAGTACCACGCTGTGTGTTAATAGCTCAGAATGAAAAACATTTGTTCAAGTATTATTATGATCATCCATGAAAGGTAACTGTGGATGTATGAAAAACAAAAATTACCTTCTTTTGTGGGATTGTTTTCAATTCATGAATCATACACTAAGTAGCAAATTGTAATTTTTTGTTTTGTTTTGTTTTGTTTGTTTGTGTTTTGGGGTCATATCCAGCAATGCCCAGGGGTCAACTCCTGTCTAAGCATTCAGAAATCACTCCTGGCTTGGGGACCATATGGGAGCTGGGGATCAAACCAAAGTCCGTCCTGAGTCAGCCAAGTGTAAGGCAATAGCTGCACTACCGCTCTGGCCCAGAAATCTACAATTTCTTACTCCAAATTTTGAGACAAGAATTTTGACTACACCAAAGCATCTTTTAAACTACAAGGGCAATGGACTATGAAACTGTCTTAGTGCTTGCCTGGTTTCATCTGAATCTGAAACTCTCTTTCAGTCTTAACTCTACTTACTTCTTCCATGATAATGTGAGAGACTAGACAGCCTGAATTAACAGGACAAAAATATTTAAACAGAACCAGAAGGAGCAGGGTTATTTGCTTCATTTTATTTTAAAATTTTACCTTGAGGGGTTGGAGTGATAATATAGCAGGTAGGGAACTCTCTTTGCTTCTTACATGTGGCTAATACTGGCTTAATCCTTGGCATCTCATATGGTCCCCCAAGCTTGTCAGGAGTGATTACATAGTGCAAATTCAGGAGTAACCTCTGAGCACCACAGGTGTGCCAAGCAACAACAACAACAACAACAACAACAACAACAGCAGTAGCAACAGCAGCATAAGCAATGACAACAACATTTTACTTAAGAAATAAGTACAAATTTTAACAAGGATCTGTCTGACCTTAACATAGAAAAATAGTTATAAAAATATTTTAAAATTTTAAAGGTATCATTGAATATAGTTATTATACATAACTTGATGTCTAACAGTTAACATTTTAAAGGATGATTTCCAAGACACTTATGTCTGCAGTTAATTTTAGCTGATGATAAAATCTGAGAAAGGTAATGACATAACCAAAATTATCTACAAGTCCTGTAGAATAAAAGTCCTTTGGATGGGCTTGGATGGTGGTGGATGGTGATGGAGGGATGGGAGGCGTTTCTCCTCCAGCCTAGGCCACGTGTATCCAACCCTCTCCAGCTGGCAGGTCTCAGGTTTCAGGATAGCAGGATAGCGGCAGGTAGAAAACTCACAGGCAGTCAGGCTTCAGGAGATATCATCTTTATTCAGGTCTGGCCAACATGTATGGCCTATCATAACCATTTACGCTGGATCCCTATGCAGCCCTGCATTGTGCCTTGTCTCTTAGCCTCTTTCCTCCTCATGCTTCTCTCTCCCAAATCCCAATTCTCACCTGCCCCCTCAGGCAAACCTTTTGAGACCTTCCCCAGTCTCCTCCCAGAAATGGGCAGGTCTTACCCTAAGGTAAAGTTACCGAGAAGATAGGTGTGGGGTGACAAAGTCCCAAAAAATTTTTTTAGATAAGAGCATTATAAGTAGTTATGAAGCCAAAGCATATCATATAAATGCATGGCAAAAGTCGTTGTGTCTTATTCGTGTTTGCATCTGCAGCCATGTGTTTGTTTTTATACTACTCAGTCTATATGTCTATGAGATAAGTAATTGCACACACATATGCATGCAACGTGTTCTTTGGTCCTTGAGGTTTGTTTATGTGGATTACTGGAACTTTATCTCCCTTGAATATGAAGCTTTTGAAGGGAAGAATGGATTTTAAAGTTTACACATAGACTAGTATGACTGCCTTCTTTTTGAAATGCTATTCTTCCACTCTCCCTAACCCTTATTTCTGAAATGCACTGTTGAAACAAGCTTTCTGCCTTCCCTTGCCTAATAGGGTTGGGAATAGAAGCCTGTCATTCCATGGGATAAACTCAAAAACTAGGTCTGGAGAAGCAGAAGGGTATCATTAACTGAGACACTGCTGAGATCACTGTAGCTCAATACAGCCATGGCAACCAAAAAAAAAAAAAAAAAAAGGCTCAGGTACTGTGAAGGAAATCAGTCTTTAAAGGAAAGATGAGTATGTCAGAAAAGCATCCTAGAAAATGATATACCTATTCAGGTTGAAAGTACAAATCATGAATAAATCATATACTGCAAGAGAAGCATGAAGATACATTGGTCACTAGGACATTGAAGCTGAATTATTAAAGAAAAATCAGTAGTACCCTTATTTCCCCTTGCTTGAAAAGTCACTGATAGGTTGAACCAAGTTCAGTTAGATGTTAGTAAGGAGAGGTTGTGTTACTGAAGATTGAATTTGTTAATTTCTTTATGTGCAAAATTCAATCAACTTGGTGTTAATGTTTTATTCCATCTTATATTAAAATGGTTATATAAAAACCTCAGGGCAACTTGAGATATAATATTTGTTTTGTGATTTTTTTCAAGCTATATTACTTGTTCACAATTATTGAAATTACTAACTTAAAATATTGGTTTCTCAGTTTATTAATTTAATGAGTGAGTCGATTAGTTTTATTTATTTATTTATTTATTTTGGGGGGCCATACCCAGTGATGATCCGGGGTTACTCCTGGCTATGCATTCAAAAATCACTTCTGGCTCAGGGATTATGGGATGCCAAGTATCCAAGCCTGGTCTGTCCTGGATCAGCACAGCAAACGTGCAAGACAAACACACTACCACTATGCTATCACTAAGGCCCCAACAATTTCTTATTTTAAAGTTACAAATAATGTTAATTTTTGGAAGAGGTGCATACCAGGAAGTGCTCACTCCTGAATTCAGAAATCATTCCTGTCAGGGTTTAATTACCCACTGCACTGTATTTATGTATCCATTGTAACTACTGAATACACCTTTGCAAACTTAGCAAATTTATGGAAAACATATAGAACAGAAGATTATTAATTGTATCTATTAAAGAGGCATATTTTCCAAGTTACTCTGAAGGAATAGACAGGACAAAAGTAAGTTGAAAATATTGAATATTCTCAATAATCATAAAGCAGAATTACTTAATTTCATCTGTAACAGAACATTTTTTGAGTGTGATATTCCATTTATACATAGAAATGAAAATTTAAATAATAAAATCCCCAAACTATCTTCATAATATACATCTATATGCATATATATTTCACTCTCATGTCCCTTAGAATTAAAGTTCCTTTATGTTTTCCTTTTACCCCATTTGTGTATACTTGACCCTACCACCAGTTATCTGTACATTGCTTATCCATTTTGAATACAAGAAAAATGAGAACTGGTGTTGTTTCCTTGACTGCCTAATTCATTATGATTAAGTTGGAAAGAGAGAGTTTTTGTCATAAGTAGATTGAAGTTGGGTATACGCCAGGACTTGACTGAAACCTTAACTTCTTTCATTATTTCAAATGTTGGCATAGAAAATTATAAGATCAATTCAACCTCTATAACTTCTTTAAATATTCCTTTAATGCATGAAACATGAGAAAGAAAGAAGCCCATGACTTTTGAATTTAGTACAAACTGCATAGGAGTTTAAATAGTGGTTGTTTTATTAAATAAACATTACCAGCAACCTAAAGCATAGTTTTCAACTCAACCAATCTCTGAAGCACTGGGAAGGAATATTTCAGTACTTATTTGCTATACCTTCTTTGAGGTGCTTCCAAGACATTTTCCAGATAATGGAATCTGTTAGTTTTTGGATAACACTCAAAGGAAAATTCGAAGTGATAGTTGCAGGAGTGCTACCAGCGGCAATTTTAGGATGCGTTATGATTCTATGAAGATGTGCATTCTACACTAAATAGCCAAAATATGGACAAAATGTATTGGAAATTTTGGGAAAGAGATACATTCCATCATTTTTTATTTAATTTCTACCCTATCATAATAAATATAACTCAGAAAGATTAATTTATAAATATATATTAAGTTAAATAAATAAATGACTTAATATTCTATAAACAACAGTAGCAAAGGAGGTTATGATTTCTGAAGGAAGGAAAAGCAAAAACCAATGAAGGGATTCCTACATTATGTGACCAACTACATCTCATTGGATTCAGAATTAAGATTTAATATAATTAGACACTTCAAATATACATTGAATGCTATATGGTTCAGAAACATAAAATATCCAAACTTTTGTCCTACTTTTAGTTTTGGGCCACTCCTGGCATTGATCAATACCTAGAAAGAGGAATTTCTTTAACCAATATTTAGTTAAATTATTAGGAATATTTATCTTTTCATTCTCATCATATATTTAGTCAAATATTTTAGTCATTAGTCATTTCTCCCTGTGATTGTGCCTATTGATTAGGATTCTGCATTCTCAGTTATTGCTAAACTGATGTTTTACATTCAGAAGACTTTGATTAGATTACTCATTTTGTGTCTATTTTCTTTTCAGCAATTTTATGTTGTTAAATTGCACAATATTCTTCTGATTTTGCCCTGCAGCATCTCAGAATCTTTTGATAGATTCTGTCTTGATAGAAACATTTTGATAGAACAACT
Source organism: Suncus etruscus (assembly GCF_024139225.1). NCBI lineage: Eukaryota > Metazoa > Chordata > Mammalia > Eulipotyphla > Soricidae > Suncus > Suncus etruscus. The sequence goes on along the minus strand of NC_064857.1, from coordinate 65,490,934 downwards.
TTTCCAGTGCTCTGAGGTAGAAGTCAGAATTGTGCAGACAATAAAGTCTTTCTTCTTTTCAATGATGTAAAATAAAGTTATACTTATTGCTCTTTTATAGCTACTACTTGACATATTCAGTGTTAACAAAAATAGTATAAGGAGTTCAGATATTTTTGATGTAGGAAGCACAAAACATACAGCTGAAATAACAATAATAATATGATTGAAGTAGAAGAGACAGTATAGTAATGTGATGATAGGAACACTGCTAAGGGCAAAATGTGTATATGAATTAATGTGGGAGAAGAGTTTGATGAATCTCACTTGTAGAGACACTGAGAAGTCTCATCTTTTTGTAAGTACAAAGAAATGTGAAAGATCTGTGGAATGTGTGCATATGAAAATAAAGTTGACTAAGTAAATTTATAGAAATATGCCACAAAATCTGTAACCTCCAAGTTTGTAAGAAACATATAATGATTTCTCAATTTTAAAGTTGACTGAAAAGAAAAACTGCCAATTTTAAGTAATGTTTCATGTCATTGCTTCTAAATCCTTATATATTAAAATATACGATTAGTTATTGCATTGAAAAATACAGATACTGATGCTAATAAATGTAAAAGGCAAGTAATTCTGTTTCTTCCATAAGATACTGCAATTCATAGTTAATAACAGTTATAAAATAAAATCTCTAGAGAATTATTAATGGATAGATGCGTTTCTTTTTTTTTTTTTGATTTTGCTTCATAATAAGCATTTTATTTAAGATATTTAATTTTAAAACTGAAGTTTCCCATTTTTAAAATATTTTAACTTTTTTGGGGGGGTTTGGGCTACACTCGTTTGATGCTCAGGGGTTCCTCCTGACTAAGCGCTCAGAAATTGCCCCTGGCTTGGGGGGCCATATGGGAATCTGGGGGATCGAACCGTGGTCCTTCCTTGGCTAGCGCTTGCAAGTCAGACACCTGACCTCTAGTGCCACCTCACCGGCCCCAAATTATTTTATCTTAATACAAGTGGAAGTTAATGTTTGTTGAAGCATTCAAAGATAGCATATAGATAAAAACAATGCGTTTTTTTAATCTGTATTCCACTTTATAACCAGTATAAAACATACAATTCATAATTTACTGTCCTGTGTTTTGAGGAAAAGTTGGCATAGATTCTCCTAAGGATTATTAGATTGTATAGCCATAATTTTCTAATAAAACTTTACAAATATAAATATCTTTCAGGTATAGTATTTATTCATCTAAATTATTCCATAAGTACATGTTTAATTTCACTTTATTATCATAAAAATGAATATAAGTCACAAAATTAATAATTGTATAAAACTTTAGTGGTTGGCATACTCAAGTCAGAGTTCACATTTGAATTTATCTATCATTCTTCCATGAATAATTTGCAATCCGAGATTTCCCTTGAATTAATACAATTCTCATTAGATCTTTCTTTCTCCCAGTTGTGAGAAATTAATTTGATCTAGAGATTGATTTATAATATTGCCTGCCTCCCAATAAAATGAACAAGTTAATATTAAGTTCCAGAGCTTGAAGAAAATATAAGAAATAATAAACAGATTGGCAACTTATATTTGAGTTTTTGAATTTTATTATACTAAACTCTAAAAATAATCATAACCAAATATCAAATTCCAGATATTGTCTAAGAATTATTAATATAGATATAAAATATAACTGGTATATATATTTGGTATATTTATTTATCTCTGTATAAACCAGTCAGTAAATACATTTTGATCATTTAGTCTGTTAAAAGTCAGTAAAAATAACATTACAAATGACACAGATTCAGTTATATAATTATTTTGTCTATTTAAATCTTTAAAAATTACTTAATGGGATCAGAGACATAGAATAATGGGTACTTGTTTGCAATGGATCTGGTCAGGTTCAATTCCTCTAAAAAGATCTCTGAGCAAGGAACCAGAAATAAGTCTTGAACCCAGCTAGAAGTAGCCTCAAACCAAATAATATGTGATATACCTATTGGTCCTCTATGTGTCTTCTTTAAAAAAGGATCTTTTTGTTTTGTTTTGTTTTGTTTGTTTTTTTTTTTGTTTTTGGGCCACACCCGGTGATGCTCAGGGGTTACTCCTGGCTATGTGCTCAGAAGTCGCTCCTTGCTTGGGGGACCATATGGGACGCCGGGGGATCGAACCGCGGTCCGTCCAAGGCTAGCGCAGGCAAGACAGGCACCTTACCTCTAGCGCCACCACCCGGCCCGTTTTGTTTTGTTTTGTTTTTGTTTTTGGGTCACACCCTGCAGTGCTCAGGGATTACTCTTGGCTCTATGCTCAGAAATTGCCCCTGGCAGGCACCGGGGACCATGTGGGATGTCGGGATTTGAACCACCATCCTTCTGCCTGAAAGGTAAATGCCTTACCTCCATGCTATCTCTCCGGCCCTGAAAAAGGATCTTTATAGATATTTTTTTTTCTTTCTGATGCTGGTGTTTTATTGAATTATCTAAGTTCTTAAGCAAAATTAAGTATTGGCCATGTGTCAGATGTGGTGAGCTGATATTTTCTCCCAATAATAGAGAAGCTTTTAATTCTAGTGATCATTTTTTTTTCTGTAGTGCAGAAACTTCTTTATTTTATATAGTCTCAGTTACTTATTTTTGCTTCTTTTTTGCTTGGACAATAATTTTGAGCCACTGAATATGATTATGCAGTAAATATCATGTACATTTCTGCCAATGTGGTTCTTTGATATAGTTTATGAATCTAATATAGAAGCTGTTCTTCAGATTTGAATTAATTTTTGTACATGGTGTAAAATAGGGATCTACAGTCACTTTTATTTTTGACAAGTTGCTGACTAGTTTTCAAGGTACCATTTGTTGAAGAGGCTTTTTCTGTATCATCTACCTTTGCTGAAAATTAACTGTATACCCGATGGTCTTTCCCCAGAATTCAATTTTATTCGATGAATTGAAAGTCTACTTTTATTCTGGCCACCCATAGTCTTGATTATTTATAGTTTTGTTTATTATAATTGTATTATTACATATTTGTAATATGTATTACATAACTATAATGAATTTATTATCATAGTTTTATAGTAAAATTTAAGTTGGGGAGATAAAAGCCTTCATCACTTATTGCCCCAGGTCTGATGATTATTGAGGGGCACTAATTCATCCATATGAATTTTAGCAAATACAAGTCAGAAGTTACTTTCACTGATTTTGATTAATAAAATAACAGTACATAACTAATTATTTTTAGGAACCCATCTCTTAAAATCATAAATAAATTTATTGAAAGTGCTCAAAACTTTCAAAAGGTATCTATATTTATGCACACCCATAACTATTTATTAATTTTAATAAAATACATTTTTATGTATGTTCTTTAATTTCCACATTCAGAATTACAGTGTAAAATTTTCCTTTTGACATATAGGAAATTACAAATGATAAATATTTATGATACATGGCACTGTAAACTACAACTTAACTAAATATTAATTTCCAATGCTAGACAGAATTTTATAAAAACAAACTACATAACTATTTTTTTATGTTTAAACATGTTTGGGGGATATAAAATGTCATTATTGAATTTTAATAGCTAGGTGAAATAGAAAGAAAATTAAAATGATTCCCTAAAACTAGAATTCACACACATTCACTTCAATTTTCTGGTTACTTCAAGGTGAAAGTAAATTTTATTCTATAATAATATGTCTTTGAACTTGATATTTTGATAGCTAAGCGCTCAGAAATTGCCCCTGGCTTGGGGGGACCATATGGGAATCCGGGGGATTGAACCACGGTCTTTTCTTGGCTAGTGCTTGCAAGGCAGACACCTTACTTCTAGCGCCACCTCGCCAGCCCCAATAAGCCTGTTCTAAGACTAGAGGCTGTATATTTTCTTTATGCTGCATGTTGTATTTATGGAGACTTATGTTCTTAAATAAAGACTAGAAATATTAAGTATCAAAAGACATTGGAAGACATAGTCAATAGTTTCTAGGTTAACACAAAAAAAGATATAAGCCTGAGCTGGAGGGATTATATGTACAGAGGAAGGCCTTGCTTTGCATGTAGCTGAATGAAGTTTGACTCCAATCACCTCACTGTGCATGGCCCCTGGTAGAACCATCACAGAGTCATCCCCAAAAGCAGAGATATGAGTAAGTGAGCAATGCCTTGTGTGATCCTGAAACAAAACAAAACATAGAAGCGAATGGTGACTTGTATGCAAACCAGCATCTAAGAACTAATTGGAAAATAAACTTTCTTTAAAGTTATTGTTTATTTATTTATTATTATTTTTTAACTTTAAAGAAAATGCGCCAGAAAGCTGACATCATTGACCATATGCATATGTTTCCTGATTAGTGAAAGCAGTTATTCTAAGAAGAAAAAGAAGAAAGAAAATTTTTTAAAAAGAAAGAAAAATGAGATACAGTAGCAAGCTAATTTGTGAAAATTATTATATCTCCAATGAAGTCACTAATATGATGTCAGAAATTTTAGTAAGCTCTTGTTAGCTGTTCATTCTGCTAAATTGGGGTATCAGCATCAAATATGAAGTTGTCCAGGGATTCACAGCACTATTTATTATTGATATTGTGGCTTTTTGGGGGCTTGTTTTCAGGGTTCAGTTTCCAGGGTTCCAAGAAGAAGGAACATTTGGGGACAGCGCTCCTGTGCCTGCTTCAAAAAAGCCCTCATGATATCAAGCTAAATATTGAAGTAACTAGAGTTTGGTCAGATTGATGTTCCAGAAGAGTATCTGATATAACCAGCTCAAAATTTGGAAGCAAACATCCACCACTATTTGATAGAACATGTGTTTTAAAGATTTCTTATACAGGCAGCAATGTTGTACAGCTTCACAAGAGCATAAATATAATTTAACACATTTTAATTTAAGCCTTAACTTGATTTGTAGTCACTGACAGTGTTTTAGCAGAAGAAATAAAGGCAGCAAGTTGTCCTCAGTGATAAGAAGACTTGTGTTAATATTGTATGCCAGTATTTGTTTTAACCTGGTATCAAAAAAAAAGACCATTTTTTATTATATCCAATATTCCCTGCATCACATTTCAACTTCATTAATATTAGAGATGTATTTTTGCTAATTAATCTTTCTTTGATTTACCCCAGTAGGGATAAAATACATATTTTATTTTTCCAAATCCATAAATGTTTTCAAATAATAATATAGTAATAACAGTAAACTATTTAATAGTAAATAAATATTAGTAATAGTAAAATAAACATGCTAATACTGTACTCTTTCAAAATAAAATAAAGCTTTAAAAATTGAAGTTTTATTTGAAACACAACTGTCACAAATGAATTATTTTGAAGATAACTTTCATATATTTGAATAGTCAAGGTTTATTCAACAAGTATGTCTCAATTAATGGACTGCAGTATACTATAAATGTTAGTATATCAATCAGGTCACCAAAGAGAATTGCATTATTAACAATCATTAACTTTTTAACAGATAACTTAATTGTACAAATAACCCAAAGCTATGTAATTAGGATGTGATTATATTCCCATTTCTTTATGACAAAATGAACTAATAGTTGAAGCAACTGGTGCAAATAAAAAGGAAAATGGGAAATGAGGTTATAAATCAACTATTAAATACTTACTCTCCTTTGCTACCAAGTAAAAAGAGATGTTTCAATTCTCTGCATTTTATAACAATTTCCTACTAAATGACTTTGTGGAATTGAGCCCAATAAAAGTCCCTCTCTTCTCATTATTGTCAAAATGTTCTCTCTTTGCTAGTTACTTGAGAATCATGGGACTATTTCCCCATTGTCTCACTTTTGCTTGTCTGCATAAATGTAGTCATGTTTATATTTTTAGGCTCAAAGAAATAAAATTTAAGAGTTAGTGTGCATTATCTATTTTTTTAGAAATTCATGATAAATCTTCATTTCTTGGGGGGAGAAAGAAGTAATCATTCATGAAGTTCTAGTTAGTTCCACTTCCTTGCAAAAAGATGTTGAGGGTGCTAACATCTTATAAAGACAGGGAATAGCTTCATTTTGAACTCAGATAAATTATTCATCTAGAGATTATACGTTAACATTCTGAAAGGGGATACTCCTAAAGATGATTTTTTTGAACATACCAACATTTGCACAACCTGATTTATACTATTAATATGGTATATGATTTTTTTTACACTCAATATTATCTATGATTTATGTTTATATGTTCTTTTGATAAATAACTAGGCAAATAAATGGAAGTCAGATAATATATATATATTTTTTTTCGGCCACACCCATTTGATGCTCAGGGGTTCCTCCTGGCTAAGGGCTCAGAAATTGCCCCTAGCTTGAGGGGAATATATGGGACGCCGGGGGATCGAACAGCGGTCCTTTCTTGACTAGCACTTGCAAGGCAGACACCTTACTTTTAGCGCCACCTCACTGGCCCCAGATAATATATTTTAATCCCTGTTTCTTAAATTCAACATTATAGCATATAATAAGTAAGGAGAAACACTTCCACATTAGGAGAATAGCACAGACAGAAATTAGAATCTTCTGCCTAGTGACTCACTTATTTTGTGTGTGTTGTCTTCTTTGGTCCATTTTTGTAGAGTCCATAGTTACTTCACAAAGCTGTACTTATCTATTGCTTTGAATAAATTGTATATCTTAGTGGAGATTCAGCACAACTGTTTCCCTTCCAGAAGGGACAAATATCTGCCTGACCTAAGGCTAATTATCATCATTTTTTCTTAAAACATAATTTACAGGGCCCAGAGAGATAGCCCAGCGGCATTTGCCTTGCAAGCAGCCCATCCAGGACCAAAGGTGGTTGGTTCGAATCCCGGTGTCCCATATGGTCCCCCGTGCCTGCCAGGAGCTATTTCTGAGCAGACAGCCAGGAGTAACCCCTGAGCACTGCCAGGTGTGGCCCAAAAACCAAAATAATAATAATAATGATAATAATTTACAATTTATTCGATTTCTTTTTTTGTTTTTGTTTTATTTATTTATTTATTTATTTATTTATTTATTTTGTGTTTTTTTTTGTGTGTGTGTGTGTGCCTGGCAGGCACGGGGGACCATATGGGATACTGGGATTCGAACCAACCACCTTAGGTCCTGGATCGGCTGCTTGCAAGGCAAAACACCGCTGTGCTATCTCTCCGGACCCTTATTTGATTTCTTAATGCCACATTTATTCATTTTCTAAAAACAAGTAAGATTTGCACAGTCTATCTGGTTATGATTATTTTAACTCTTGCATAGTAGTTATAAATTTAAAAGCCTAAGAATACTTAAATCTAACTTAAGCCTCAATGTTAGTTGAGCAGTTAGAACACTTGATTATAGTAACTGCCATCAAGACTTCAAATAATTGTAATGTTTGAAATAAAAAACTGTCTATGTATTAATATGTCCTGTATATGGTATAACATTGAAGTGGAAATTAAGACACATTATTGAAAACTCAGAGATTCTAGTTTACATGGTTATAGGAAGCATATAACAAAGACTTTTTCCTTTAAATTCCCTAATGCTTCAGAGCATGTGGAAAAATGAGAAAAATATGTTAGTTATTTTTCCAGAATTTATATAAACAATGTTTCAACATATGTGAGAGTATTAAAATAATTAATTTGAAAAACCCTTTCTCTTTGATTTTGATTGTGTTTGTGCCACACACAGTTGTACCCAGGGCATACTCTGGCTCTGCTTTAAGGGATCACTCCTGATAAAATATGAGGAATCAGGGATATGGAACACCAGTATCAAACCCAGGTCAGCCACATTCAGGGACCAGGCAGTCATTCATTGGGGATTTTTGTGTTGTTGTTTTTTGTTTGTTTAGAACAGTAGGAAAAACAATGCATTTTATCATGTTGTGCCCTACAAAAATATTCTATTATTCCTTTTAAATATATTTCTATTTCTTAATTCTCAAATTATGTTTTCCCACCTACATGTGAAAGAATACAAATGTATTATGGAATAATTTTATCTTAACAAATAAATTAGTTGCAAGCCATAACATAAAACATGCAGTAAGAGCTTAGTCACTGAATATCCTGATAAATATCCATTCACAGATGTTATTAAAATACCTCATTCTGATTTCAAATATCCATAATGATTTTATTTTGCTTCCTAATTAATTTTCATGTTGATTTAATAGAACACTTTACTATTTCAAGCTCATCATTCACTTTTTATGACTATTGAATCATTATTTGAATATTGCTTACAAATTGTGATATTGTACATAAACAAGTTAACCCTCCATTTTTATGCAGATCTGTTTTTGCCTTATTAGTAATATTAGAATTTGTGGGGGCATCTTTTAGGGAAGCACATTTATCTCTACCTAGAATTTGGGCTTACTCCTGGCTCTGTTCAGAGTTCATTCCTGGCTCTGCTGGGCAATGTGGTTCATATGTGGTTCCAGGGATCTAACCTCATTAGTTTGCATGCAAGGCAAAAGCCTTCCCCTGTACTATCTCCCTTGCTCCCCCACCCTGGTTTTTTTTCTTTAAATAATTGAAAATTCTAAAAATCAGTCAAACTGTTTTTTAAATCCTGGAAAACATCTCTGATCAGCTGCAAGAAAATTCAGAAAAATTTCATTGCTTGCTCTGTCAACTTTCAAGAACTTCACTTAAATTCCTGAGATTGTACATTCTCACACTCAAGTTTCGGGAAAAAAACAAAGCAACATCTCATGATCTATTGAGTATCTGCCTACTTCTATGCCTCCAGATGGATGTTTGCTCACAATGTAATTTGGGTTTAAATGTCTTTCCACTCCAAATTTCCACACACTCAAGTGCTATGCCTGTCTCTTTCAACTTGAGATCAGCTGACGTCATTCAGTTTTAGTATGTTGGTCTTCCCAACTCAAGGATGATTATCTTTGAATTTCAGTTGTATAGTTCCACATCACATCACAATTTTTATGTTATTAGAGAAGATTACTGCATGCATCTTGACCACAAGAATACTTCTATCATTTCCAAACATTTTTAGCCCATAGTGAAATTCAATAAGCATCAGGGCATATTATTTCTTAATGTTTCTTTTTTCACATTATGAGATCTCTGAAAAGTGCATTCTTATTTTGCAATCAATGTTATCTTGCAATCAATGACATCTTACAATCACAGGGGATAAAACAAGCCTCTTGTCCTAGATTATGCATTCAAAGACTCAATCTAACCTGATCTTGCTTTCACCACTTCAATCAAGTTGTGAGTATTGGTGTGACTTGATGTGTTGATTTTAATTACCATTTAAGCTTTCCAAAGAACAAAATGCTCCAAAGCTGAAACAAAAGGTTTTTGTGTGCAGAAAGGAACTAGTGGGGCATAACATTTGTAAAAGTGAAGCAAATAGTATTCAAAGGAAACATGACAGATGTTCCATATTGTCTTGCAAAGTGACAGACAATCCTTGTATGGCAACTGAGATCAAATAATATTGTGCCCACAAGCAGATATTATCTAACAATGGTTGCACACATAGTCAATCTCACGCTGGAAAATTCATACTGAATTCCGTGTCACATAGACAAATTTCTTTGAAGAGTAGGAAGAAATATGGCTTTAATAGAAGAATTATGAAAGTGATTTATATTTTACACATCCCTTTAGTTAGCTTATGTATATTTAAATTCATAATGTTGTTACTTGATTAATGAATAATAAAATAGTGATCGTCAGATATAAAGACATTCAAAAAACGAATTGGTTGATCAAAAAATGGTATCCTGAAGAGAGAGAGAAAAGTGATTGAGTAACTCTTAATTTCTTTTTTTTTTTTTTTTTTTTTTTTTTTTGTTTTTGGGCCACACCTGGCGTTGCTCATGGGTTACTCCTGGCTGTCTGCTCAGAAATAGCTCCTGGCAGGCACGGGGGACTATATGGGACACCGGGATTCGAACCAACCACCTTTGGTCCTGGATCGGCTGCTTGCAAGGCAAATGCCCGCTGTGCTATCTCACCGGGCCCAAACTCTTAATTTCTAATTATCAGAAAGCTGGGCCCTAAGGGAACACCCTGTTGGTGGCCTTCCTGTATTCACTCTTTTTATCTGCCACCTCTCCCAGAAAAAGTCAACCCAGAGACTTTGCATTAACTGTGCTTTTGATATACACCTATTTTGATATGTAAAGACCCATTTAGATTAGATTAGCATAGATAGATAATTGCCTGTTAACTCTTGCCTTCTCTCTGTGTTTATTAGCTCTGAACAATATGTACTTGGAGGACAGTGAGGGCTCCCAGTCCAGGAACTCCCTAACCCTGTGAACTCCCTAACCCTAAGATTTTCTTTTATGTTTATCTTGTTTTCTTTATTTTTGCAGTGCCCCCTCCTACAGACACCTTCAACAAGGGCTGGTCCATGGCACGTGATATATTGTATAATCACTAACTGCTTAAAATCAAAATTTAAGAGGTGTAAATTAAAATATTGAATACATTCTAAGATAAATAATAAAAATGATCAAAGCTCACCTTATAATTCTGCAGTTATACTATTTCTGCTCTAGGTTTTGAACCTGATTTGAGTTATGCTTTCTCTGATTATAAAAAAATACCCAAAGTTTATTTAAATAAAATATCTATTGATAATGACAAATAGCAGATACAACTCTTTTGCAATCCAGCATATCATTAATATGCATATATGGATACATGCCATCTATATACCTATATGTTAAATAAGATTGTCAACCTGTGTTACCTATAACTTTACTCTTAAAACATTTAGATATCTGGCATTGTTCCACTACAAAATATTCCATTTACTAAAAACAGAAAATAATGATCATTGTCTCAATCATGCCATTCACTGCATTACCATACTATCTTAATAATAACTAAGCCATGCTTATTATTTTATAACAATCACAAACAAAACCACTACTAATGAAGAGAGATGATATAAAACAAGATTTGTAAACATATGTCTGATAACAAGAAGGATTTATTTGTTAAGGGTTTCTTCTACTTAAATTAATGTTTTTCAAAGTGAATGATAATGTTTATTTTGGGGAAAGGGGCTGAGGTAATGAAGGGGCATTAGTAGCCTTGGGTAATTTGGGAAGCTTAATGAAGGTATATTTAAGGTGTGAGCTGGGTAATTTTTTTTTTTTTCGGAAAAATCAAATAACTTTCAGAATATTTAGTTTATATGAGACATTTATGGCTGAGCTGGGTTCTATCTCTGGCACTGCCAGATGTGACCCCTGAACCCAGATCCATCCAAGAGGAAACTCTAAAGTACCTCTGGATGTGGCCCCCAAACCAAACAAAATCAACAATAAAAAGATTAATAGATCTCAATGAACCATGTTATTAGATTTCGATGTGATTTTCTTCTAGACTTTAAACCAAACTGAATTTCCTGATTCTAATGTCACAACTTTTATTTGTATTTTAGAAATGTAACAATTACTGTTCCCCCTCACCCTTTTTTATACTAATATTTATCTATCTACATTATTCAATATCAACTATAAATTGAATGATGGGAGATGCTAACTCAATTTTAATAATTGTAATAAAATCAAAATTCCACATAACTTGTAATTGTAATAAAACCAAAATTCCAAAAACCGTATGACTTGAACCTTTTTACATAACTTACTTAAAATTCATTAAATTTGCATTATCAATCAAAGTTAAAAAATATGCAAAAGTGGTCATAATTTTGAGAAAAGTAAAATATAGTTCAATGTATTTGAATTGGAAATTAAGAAAAATTAAAGTAGGTAAGACAGCAGGGAAGAAAAGAAGAAAGATTGTAAGGATAATTGTCATGTGCCTTAAAGGTATGTGAGACCAGAGTTATCAAAATTTGGTTTAGCTTTCACATAATAATCTCTTCCCCCATTAATATTCACACCTCCTTCTGAGTCTTCAAACTTCCTTTCCCTCTTACATCACACTCCATCTCAGTTATCCCAATGATAGTTAATGCTGTTAAGTGCATTTGAGGATTTTTTTGGTTGTAAAATTGTATAAATAACTACTTTTAAATTTAATTTAAATTTTTGAATTCTGTCATTTATAATTTCACTCATAATGGTTTTGGATGCATATAATTTAGTAGCACATCCATCATCTCTGTTCCAAATTGCTCAATTCCTCTCTCTCCCTCTTCTTTCCTACCCAATCAATTGTGTGTGTGTGTTACGTGGATTATTTCTCTGAATTTTATTCAGATGGCACAATTCATTAAAATCATGCCTCTTATATCCCCAATTGCAGTACCCAAAACCTATATAGTTCTTAAGAATCCCGTAGAGTACATAACAGAAATCTGGGGTCATAGCTGGAATTAAAAATCAAACTAGATGTCAAAAATAAAATCTTTAAAGATATGAGAGAGCCCTGAAAAATTGCCTACATCTGGAAATGTACTTCTGTTGTTATTTATATCTCTAAGATGAGAATTTTTTTTCCTTAAAAGAAACTAATCTGATTCTATAGTTACAGAAGGAAAGGTCTAGAGAAGTTATCATGATAGAGATCCTATTAGCATAAATTTAGTTCTAGGTATTGAACTGCTACTTGGTTTTCAATTCCAATAGTTTAAAATAGTTGAGGAACAAAAATCGAATCTCAGATAATTTGTGACTTAAGAAAAACTAATTTCAAGATTATATTAGAAATATTTAGTTGACCCATTGTTCAGTTGACTCAATAGGTGAGTGGACCTTGACTATGTCAATCATCCTTAGAAGATTGTCCTATAGAGACCAACTAAACAATGATTATCATTTGATCAGCAATTTCAGTATATATTTGATCAGCATTTTCAGTATATATTTGATCATCTGCAGGACAGATGATATTAGATTTTTACCAATGATTAAACATTGATATAATTGTTCCTTTGTTACAAAAATGTGAGAAATAACTAATTGTATTTTTTCCTAATTCAGTGACTCTTTGCTTCAGTTCAAAAACATGCAATTTTCACTAATGAGTTGACTACTAATTGAGTACAAATTTTAATTGCATGCCCTTTTGCCATTTTAATCTGTTTATGTCTGAAATTTCAAATATTTATATAATAAACTTTAATTTCATTTCTTAGTTTTTACCATGATTTGAATATTTTTCAGTGTTTGTAATAAACTCAAGGCAACGCATATGTGTAAGTCAAGTGCACTACCACTGAGATTCAGCTCCACGAACTCTATGATTTGAATTTTTAAATACAGGAAAGAGATAGGCACATTACTTGTTTCTGATTAAGTGTGCATCAATTCGCATGGCATCTTTAGGGAGCAGTAAAACATCCAACAAGACTGACAGGTTAAAATAAATGGATTATTTCCATGGAGACTTTTTATTTTTATTATCTTAATTAATTTGTGGATGACTGACAGGATGAAGGAGCATCTGTTTGCTGGTTATACTGAACTTCATTTTGAATTTCATTATTCATTCAAACTTTATGTATTTTAAGGCATCATTGTCATAATCTTTGTTTAAATTCATGTAGGAAATAATTTTTCTCATGGTTGGGAGAACAGAAGTCAAGTTCTCTTGCCCTTCTGTACTTAGACTTTTATTTGTTTGCTTGTTTTTGAAAACTTAAATTAATTGAGCAACTGTCCTTTTGCAAAACATAGTACTATTTTAAGTAACTCTGTTCTAATTTTAATACTAAAGTCTTGTTCAAATTAAACAGCATTACTTAAAGATACTCAGAACTAAATTTTAAAATGAATGTTAATGTCATGGATCTTCATCAAAGTGCCTATCTGCATTGTTTTCTTAAAATACTTTTAAGTATTTTAAATACAAAGTCAATCTTCAGTGTACTTGCATATTTCTTTCTAAAAGCCATGTCTTTCTCCTGTCATGTGCTTAAGTAAACCAATTATCATTTATTATCTTTTTATAGCTTAATCCATACCATCATATTTATAACTTAGTTATAGCTTATTTTGTCTGGCTTAGTAATAGCTGCTTCTTTACTTTTATCCTGTATTTTGAGGTTCGACAATTACTTAGATTTTCCTTCCTTATTTTACGATGACAATAGCTTCATTAAAGTTAGAATCATATGAAACCAGAGTATACAAATGTATTGTGTGTAGCATCTTTTGTTACATCAGACCCTGAACTGAACTATTCTTATTCCTCTCAGAGAGTAACAAAATAGGAGACAGGTTTATTTTTCCTCTGTGGAAGATATCACAGGTAATTACCTAAATTAGCAGCAAATATAATATTTTAATAGCTCTGATGTATCTTCTTCATGAATCTTATCAGCATGTTGTTGCAATTTAGGTTGAAAATAAATAGTAATGAAACTCATCATTGGAAAGAGATAAGAAGGTATTGAAACGAGGTGGTAATTATAACCAGGCAATATTATTGTGATGTGCATATAAAACAGATAAAAGTAAGTCTGAAACCCAATACACATTGTAAAAAGTGAACTCTATGATAGAATACTGACTTAAAAGTATTACTATTCATGCTTCTAAGGATATAGTTCTATGTTTCTAAGGATATATTGGAAGAAAACATTCATATAAAAACATATAATAGACACAGTGTGCTTAGTTTCTTTGCCTAAATTGAAAAAATGATCATTATTATAATAGAACTTGCTATAGAAAAGGTTTTTTAAATGCTTTTTGGTGGTCTTTCAAATATTTCCATTGAGAATTATTATGATAGCATATAACAAATTTCAAGTCAGTAAACCTAAAGAGTATTAAAATCATATTCATCCTTTTTTTTTTTCTTCAGGGGAGCACGTGAACGCAGTCTTCCACTACCACAAATTATGCAGTCGAGTTTCTCACATTTGGGGAAATCATAGGGGTCAGTACATCCAGAGAGCAATGGATAAGCCTCGCCCTAGGAAAACCACTTTTGTGACATTGGTATTTCCCTTGCTAGATAAGTATTACAATCATGTTATACTTATCTGTAATGTTTTTGTTTTATAAATTGGTATATGTTTGAGTAGACAGAGTAAAGATTAGATAAAGCACTACTCTCCCTAGTCATAACACTATTGTAAGAAACTTTTTGAATCTATACATTGTTTGTGCATATACACATTTAGTTAAAAGTTACATATCAATGGAACGATAGCACAGCAGGGTAGGTTTTTTCCCTTGCACTCTGCAGACCCAGATTTGATCCCTGGCATCTCATATGGTCTCTCGGCACTACCAGGAATGACGCCTGTTCTCAGAGCCAGAGGTAACTCTGAGTACCTCCAGATGTGCTCTGCGAAAACAAACAAATAAACAACAACAACAACAAAAATAAAAGTCATGTAGTGGGCTGGAGAGATAATAGGGGTTAAGCTGCATACCTGGCATACATTCACCCTGATTTCCTTGTCAAGTAACATGGACCTATAAGCATCAATAGATGCAGCCTAAGGCCCTAGCATATAAGCACACCACAGGGAGCTTGCATGGCTGTGCCTGAGTCCTACTGTGATAGGCTGATGCTCCTCAGCAGCAGCTCAGGTTCCAAACATTCAACCATCCAGCCTTAATGACTAGAATGAGCAGGAGTGGCCCTAAGTCCCTTGAACATTAACTTAGGATCACATTCTCTAGAAAAGAAAAATTTTCTGATTTCACCAAGAAACAGGGGTCTTCACTTTTCAATATATGAATACGCATCTTATAACTATATATGAGTTATTGTTTGGATATCCATGCCCATTCCAGTCTAAAAGACTTGGAATGTGTGATGTTTTTACATATCAATAAATGAATCTGCCTCATAAGTTTAATATTTTATTACCAGTGGCACATTGTTCATGATTACAATGATCTCAGACTTTAGAGAAAGCCAATAATTCAACATGGTATATATTTATAGTTAAAGTGTAATTGCTATGATAAAATAAAAAATACTTCTATGAATTCAAACATGCTAAAACTTATTTAATTGAATTACTCTAACCTTGCCAGCAGTTACTGCTATATAGATTTTACATTATTTTTATGGAGGTGAAACACACATAAAATTTAACATTTTAATAGAAACAATTCAATATCTTTTAAGCTTTCCAATACTGTGCTATCAATTCCTCTTACTAATTTCAAACATTTGTCATCCTCTAAGGAAATCCTCTACCTATTAAGCAGTTGTTTTCCTTTCCTCTCTCCCCATATCCTCTGGCTAATACCAATCTGCCTTCTGTTTATGGATTCTGCTAACCATTTGGTGGTTCTAAATAAGTCAACCATAGATTTATTCTGTGAACCACTAATTCCAATCCCCAAGTATAGACTGAAAACAGATGAACAAGAAAATTCTTGCACACATGTTCAATCAGTTTTACTCACATAACTATAATGTGGAAATAATCTAAAGTGTCACCAACAAATTGACGCAAAAATCATCTCTGGGATACACATATCAGGGGGCATTAGTCTTAAAAGGAAATGAATTGTTGGCAAGTGTGATATTATAGTTTTTGCTTGTGAGACAAAAGCAAAGGAAAAATTTACAATGCTCACCTTTTACATCATTTTTTTCATTATAACTGAGTTTTATGAAGACACTGAATTACAAAGTTATTAATGGTTTTTTTATAAAAATAATTTTTCAATATGGATTATATCACCAGGATCAACATCTCTTTACCCATGTCCACATATTCCCTCCATTCTACAACTTGATTTCATGACAGGCACATTAAAATATATATTATTTATTTAAACACCATAGCTTACACAATTGCTCAGAATTGAGGTTTATTTATGGCATTACACTAATGTCCATTAGTGTAACATTCCCTCCACCAATGTCCCATTTCCCACACACCTCAAAATCTGTTCCTTTTGTATATAGTAAAAAGACAAGTGTAATATTTATCAATAGTTAAGTTAGGGCTAATTTTTAGGTTTATTCCTACACTTGGGTGTGAGTTTGTATAATGGGAAGATAAGCATTAGGATTATATTTTAGGGTTAGTGTTAGATTTGAACAATTTAGGAGTTAAATTTTTCTGTTGATCATACTTAGAAATGAAATTTAACTATATCTTGATCATGAAATTCATAAAAATGAATAGTTTGAGCATGATTGAATGTCAGTCTTAGTATGATTTATGGTTAAGTTTAGGATGACTCTGTCATTTTACATTTTAGAAGGTTACAATTCTCATTCTTATCCTTTCCTGTTCCCTTTCATTATAATGGAAGAGTTTAGAGATTAAAGTTAGTCACTGATTAGTTACTCAATTAGTTATTCTTCCTAATGAAACCTTCATATAAATTTCAGATTATCAAATCTAGCAATCTTGCAAGGTTACATTTAATCCTGACTAGAAGGATAAACTTCTTAATAGGATGACATCTGTAACTATTTATTTTATTTGAAATACCTTGTCCTAGTTTATCTCTTCAATCTGCTTATCACCGTAGTTATATTATATTAGATTAACCCAATATCTTCCATTTAAAATGTTGCTAGTTCTATCAAGTTATTTAAGAGTTTAATCAAATTTAGAGAGGGAATCTTTGGGAACTATTATAAATCGCTAATCTTATCATACCAGTGACAATCCGAACTTCTGATGATGTGAGATGAGAGTAGGTGGGTGGCCATTCCTTTGAGTCTGAATCTTCACTGGGGAATCTGGTACTACCTTCTGTTTGATAGTGTCAGCATTGAGTTTAATGAAGCACTAACAGCTGGTGTCCAGAGTGATTTGTTAGATATACGGGGATCCCCTCACCACACATATTCACATACACACACAGAGGACTGAATTAATCAGACTTCTTTGAAGGTGACCTTTCATATAGGACAAAGATCAGAAAGATGTGAAGGAATAAGGATATGAATGTACAGGGAAGAGTTAGTTCAAAGGCAGTGATTTAGGAACAGGTTTTGGAGACCCACAAGTGGATCAATCATCTCTTTGTCACTAAGCAATTCACTTTGATATCTTTAAAGGGCATACTCACTGTATTTATGTTAAGTAACATATCAGTATTAAGAAAGTTCAGGAAAAGAGGATTTGGGTTTTATCCTATAAAAAAGTTTATCCTCCTAGCCAGCAGCAATGCCAGACTTAAGCATAATGCATGTGGAAAGCAATCACACACTCAACATAATAAGTAGCTCATGGAACTGACATTAATTCAACGGTGGGAAAGCAAAGTCTAATACTGATTCATTGAGCCTGGAAATCACTACTTTTTCCATTCTGAAAAAGACAGTTCATGAGAGCATATGAGGAGAGGCAAAGATTTCTTCTTTGTCTTGCACAGATATTTCATTTCATGTTGTGATCACTGTAGGTGGTGGTTGAGTAAATGAAAGATATGCTATCTATGACATGCTTCATTGAAAAATATTTAACATACTCATTTCAATGTTTTATGCCAAATGATAAAATGCAGAGAACATATTCAGTTTATCCCTGATCACACTGTTTCTCCTCATATATCATGAAAATGTAACTACTATTTTAACAATAAATCAATGAAGTAAAATTCAACCACAAACTGTCAGATACTGCTTTTGAATGCATCTATCTACCAAGCTGAATGTTACATGCAACGACAAAAGCAATCTCGATGAAAGGCAAATAAACACAAATAATTTATTTAAAAAAAATTTGCTTTTAGACTTATTTTGAATGAACCTTATTAACTCTTCCTTAAATTGCATTTTTTGGGGGGGCACACCCGGTGATACTCAGGGTTTACTCCTGGCTATGCGCTCAGAAATCGCCCCTGGCTTGAGGGACCCTATGGGATGCCAAGGATTGAAACAGGTCTGTCCTGTGTCAGCCGCTTGAAAGACAAACACCCTACCACTGTGCTATCACTCGGGTCTGTAAGTTGCACTTTTTAAATAACAAAGGGCTCTTATAGTGTTATAACAGATCCCCAAGCACTTTTAATTATTTGAAGTGGGGAAAATAATTTTAAGTAAGTCAAGGGCCTTCATATTAAATAAGAAAATGACCTTAGAAATTCCCCCAGTGTCTCTCTGAAATACATCCAAGAGCCATATACAAATAGGAAGCCTGAAGATATGTGAATTACTCCCAGTGAAAACTTACTTTCAACTCCAGCAGAAATATCGAGGTTAAAATTTTGTTATTCTGGGCCGAGCGGTGGTGGCACTACCTGTAAGGCGTCAGACTTGCTCTCATTAGCTGCTTAGGAGGAACCTTCATTCGATTCCCAGTGTCCCCTATGTTCCCCCAAGCCAGGAGAAGATACTTAGTATTTGTGTTTGTGTAGTTCTCATTGAGTTGCTAGCAGTTCATTATCCACTTCAGAAAAGTTTTTAATTTTGATTATTAGACATTTTGATAATGTGAAAATTGGAAAAAAAACCTTTTTCTTAGTCATCTTTTCTAAGTTTTAGAATGCTGTATGTAGAGAAAACAAGATAATGATTTTTCTCCCTCTCCAACTGCAATCTCATTTTCACATAATGACTTAAAGATGCTTTATAAAAAAAACCATGGGTAATTTAGATAAACATTTAGGGCTACTTCAAATAAAATATTGGGTGAATTCATTTAAAAAGTGTAATAATTGCGATGAAATGTATTATTGAAGATTCTCATCATATCCTTGTAAGGAGAGAAATAGCTAAAATAGATATTTATATCCAATTTAAAAATCAATCTTCATTTCAATATTTTATTAGTAGAGATTAGAAAAGTATCATTTTGTCTCAAAAATATGTATGGTAGTATAATATATAATCAATTCATTTTGTGGTGCTCAAAGTTGAGAGGATCTGAAGTTATAAGTTCTTCACATGACACTTTTGTAGAAACCAGACATCAGCTGTTTACTCAACAGATCATTGTTCAATTTAATCAATTGTTTTTATTTTTTTTAAATGCTTTTTTTTGGTCAAGGAACTGTCAACAATTCTTCAAACCATATTAATAAAGTATTTCACAACAGCAACCTCATAGATATAAATTTGTACATAATGAGCTAAAAATAATATCACAGTTCTTGGGTCCAAAGGCATGAAATTTTCAATATACCATGCTTTAAATTACACACTACTCCCTGGGTTTACAAAACAGAGGATTTTGTTCATATGTCAGCATGGCCAACATTTTAATCACATGTTTAACGAATCAATTATATAAAACAAAAGCCATAAAATACAATTATACACAACAAGAAAATACTCAAAATTAACATGACAGCAGGGAAAACCTGAGATTTGTTGTAGAGTAGAAAATAATTAGATGTTTTCTGAAGTATAACATTACTGGGCTTATAAGAGGAAAATATTCAACTCTGCTCCATATTCATCACAGTGCCATTAATATACAATTACCTGGTTTACAGTGATACTAATTTAGCATCAAATTTCATTCTTCTACATGGGCAGATCCACACCTTTAGCCCACAGAAAGCAGCTAGAAAAGATGCACTTTCACCTTCATCTATGTTTAAAGATCAATGCAGCTAAAATGTTAGGGGAGAAAGTTGTAGGCAGATATATTGGGAAGAGTGATAATGAGTTTGGGAGAAATAATTAAACTAAGAGGAAAATGACTTGCCATGGAAGAGACCACAAAGACATGAGGAATATCTCCCTTCTTTGGAGATGCAAATACTTGTAACTTTAGATGGAGAAACTGAGGCACTATCCATATGCATAAGCCAAGGCACCATCTAGAGAAGAGTGACCCCCCCCCAGATGAAGAAGCTACAGGAGAATCTAATGGACTTGACAAGAATATAATAAAATCATCAGGAGTACATGGTGGTTTCCTGGTGATGGAACCTATATTGATCTATATATGTGCATTGAATTCTAAGCCCAGACAACTTAGAGAAATTTTATACTTAATACCCCAAAATCCATTGTGTCCTCCAGAAACGATTATTCTCTCTCTTGAAAATGTTTCTCTCTTCACACTGCTTTCAAAGTAATTAAAAAATAAAAAACTATTCTATTCTACTATTCTAAACTATTCTATTTCACTTATATAAGTATGCATCTTTCTCCACACTGCTTTCTAAGTAATTAAAAATAACTATTAGATATATTATATATTTCACTTATATATTTATGTAGTTTAACTGGATGAGTGAATGCAATGTGTTAGGGCCTACATCATCCTTGGTTTCAAAGTATAGGGAAGAGGGGGGGCATATTGCAAGATATATGTGGGGGGTAGATTGCAAGCAACAGGGAGTGGGGACATATCAGTACATCAGTGGTAAAAAAAATGGTCTAGTTACATATACAAATCAAAGAGTCAACAACACAGAAAACTGTGATATAAACTTCCACAACAGAATTAAACATGTGGCTGTGATGATAACAATTGGGAAGGTTGGGCAGGGACCATGGAACATGTTGGGGGAAAGTTAACAATCGTGGTGGAAACTTAAATGTCTAAAACTCAGCTATAACTATCCTTGTAAAATATGATGCTTTATTAAAATATGATCTGTATGTATAATGTGTCTATGTCACATACAAAAATACTATCGTCTCCATATTCTTCACTTCCATGAAGTTACATATAATTTGGGAATGCGCATTATCTAAGAATATATTTCTACCTAACGTGGCCTATCTCATTTAAGCATTTATCATCTTGTTTCTTTATACATCATCTCTCTGGATTTAAATTCAGTCTGCCAGGTTATGAAAACTCAAATTATGAAATCAAGTTAAATATAACCTAAAAATTAGAATTATTTTTGAAACTGATTAACATCAGAATAATATTCACTAAAAGTTATGAGATATTTTAGGAAACTTAAGAAGAAACAATAGCCTATAAAGAATTGGTATATTCTGTTGAAAGATAACTGAATTGTTATAGATATGGACATGGGACACAAATGTCTGTTCCAGAGTATGATAAAATGGTAATTACTTGAAGTCATATATTTTTTAATTTTATTTTATTGAAACAATTGTGATTCACAGAGTCCGTTATAATGATTCAGGGCCCTTCCGACCAACAGTGTCAACCTCCCTTCACCAATAGACCCAGAGTGTATCCTATCCCACCATCCTTTGCCCCATGGCCTGCCAGGGTATCAGGCCCATTTGAGTTTAGATTGATAAAGTTTAGGTCCCTTGATTCTATTTTCTTGACTTTAACTTGGATATTTAGTTCTGTCCTTATTTATTTTTCTACCAATGCATCCTAGACCATTTGGTCTCTGTCCCCAGCCTTTTTTTTATTCTTTTCTTGGTATTTTATAGAAAAAAATGTGGTAATATGTGGTAAAAATAAAGTAATCCAATGTCCCAAGGTTCTATAACAAAGGCAGAAACCCAGATTTAAAAGATAAAAAAATACAATATATCATAATAAAAAAGCTGTGTGTGTGGCAGGTTTATTTATTTATTTATTTGGCATAGGCACAGAAAAATATGGAGAAAATAGAAAGGAAAAATTTGGCCTAAAAACAGGGAGATTATACCCATGAAATATCCTGGCATAAGAACAACTACAGACTCTGGGCATAAGTTGTCTAACCCCAAAGTCTTTCTCTGTGGTCCCAATAAAAACTCCTCACAACCACAGTTACTGCAGTCAGGTTTCTGTAGTTAGAGATTCTGTTTTTTTGTACAGATTCTATGTCAAAGTCAGGGTGACTAGGAGCATCTCCTAATTTCATCTGACCATTAGGTGGCAATGCAGAGAACCCTGTCCTGAAAACAGGTTGTAGTTGTTACCAAGTCGTCAGGGTGACATAGAATCCACTCTGGGGCAAGTCTATGCCAGGGCAGCAGTAGGGCCTTCCCTGGTAGAATTCCAATTCCTGGTGCTGGTGTAGAAAACCATGCTGGTTCCATAGATAGTATTCAAGATTCAGGGATGAATGACCAATGTCCGATCTTCTGAAGCCTAAGCCAAGACCCTATGACAAGTTCATAGTTTAAGGCCATACTGCAAAATAAAATATATGTGTTCCTATCTCTATTAGATAATAACTTGTTTTCACATATAGATTTCTCCATTTTATTGTGCCTATACTAAAAGGAATATTGCCACATGGTACTACTAGTGCATATGTGGGTAAAAAATAACAAAGTAAACAATCCTGATAACCTGATTTTAATATGAACTTGGAACATTAGAGAAACATATGTATTAAAATTTCCTTCTAAATAGATCCAAAAATATAAGGAATGGGGGAAACTGCTGCTTCATAAAAAGGTAGATAATAAGAGTTATACTTATTAGGAAAATACATCTAAAGAAATTCTTGAAGGAGATTATATATATATATATATATATGTTCCCTTACGTCTTTTGAACTAGTCTGGGGATATAAAATCTGTAACACAGCTTCAACCTCTTATTTGGTCTTGTGGAATCTGAAAAATGGCTCTAGCAGTCATATATCAGTAAATGTCCTTACGCTGGGGACTACTCAGAAACCATATCTGGTAGCAAGCAATAGTCCACAGTGAAGGGAGGTGAGGGAAAAGGGGCCACTAGGGGCCATTAGCAGCAATGACTGTGGCAGCTTCTTTTATGGCTGAGGTAAGGCGGACTGGTAATCATTCTTTTCACTTTGGGAGCTGGTTGGCAGCTGACTGGGGTGGGGGAAGTGTTCCACTTCCTTAGGAGTTAGGAACTGTAGGTAAAAAGGTTAAATTGGGGGGAATACCAGATAGGGGATGAGAGAGTGAAGGGCTAGAAAATAATTTGTAAAGCGATAAGCAAAGGGCACGAACAGGGGTGATACATAACAGGAGGAAGGACAATATACAGCATAGACAGACATTATGTATATTACAGATGGACATTAGACATTGAGTTGTCCAACACACGAACACACACATTCGTTCGTGTGCGCACGCGCGCGCGCGCACACACACACACACACACACACACACACACACACAGACGCTGGGATCAATCCGTAAGTTACAGTTGAAAAGCTGATCCAGGTGAAAGGTGAAATAGTCAGAATGATTGAAAACTATAAAGCTGGCAAGACAGATGTAAAGGTTTTCCATTTTCTAGGCCAATCTTACTGAAGAAAGGCTTCCTAGTTTAGATTGTATATAGAGCATTCTTAAAAACGATCCTAATTTTCAAGTCTAGAAAATTAACTGATATGGTAATGAACACTGTAAGAGGAGTCTACACTATGAAATATTGTCTAGCAGATATTAAACATCCAGGTTCTTTTTCTAAAATCAAACTAAAATCATGAGCATACCAACTGGGAGAGACTGAGGGGGCTATTGCGTGTTTCTCTACACTTCTTTCTCCTGAACCTCTTTTGAGAGGGCCGAGAAGGGCCCACCTAAAACTCTATCCTGGAGGCTCCAGAAGAGCACAGCCGCTCCGCTTTGCTGCCTCGCACTCTTTCTACTAATGAACCCCACCACAACACGCAGAAAAGAATCACACTACAAGTGTGACAATGAGAAAACCTCGCAGGCAAATACCATGCACAGAGATGATGATGATAGGAAGGAGGGGGTTTCAGTAATGGCACTGGAACCCAGTAGGAAGCTGAGGGAAGCCTGACAAGGAGGCCCCTTTTGTACTTGGTGGAGGAAATTTGGACAGGAGTTTCCCTGTTATCACCCAGACATAGGCCTGACTAAACCCAGAGGACAAAGGATCAGCCATGGCACTGGAACTTGGAAGGAGGTTGAGAAAAACCCCAAAAGACTGCCCATTTGCGTTTGGTGGAGGGGATTAAGGCATGAATTTCCTTATTCCTTCCCAGAGACAACCTGGATGGCTCCAAAGGGCAGACGATCAGTAATGGCACTAGAACCCAGATGGAGGCTGAGGGAAGGTTGGAAAGAAGGCCCGTTCAAGCTTGGTGGAGGGGATTAGGACGGGAGTTTCCCTGTTCCCACCCAGACACAAACCTGACTGTCACTAGGGAACAAAGGATCAGCAGTGGGTCTGGGACCCAGAAGGAGGCTGAGAAAACACCCCAAAAGACAGCCCCATTTGCGTTTGGTGGAAATGATTAAGGTGCGATTTTCCCTATTCCTTCTCTGACACAAACTTGACTGGCCCCAAAGGCTAGCCAAAGGGATGACACTGAAACCCTAAAGGAGGCTGAGGGAAGTTGAAGTCATATTATTTGTGACATCACATCGCGTTGTTATGCTGTAGACTTCAAAGTTCCCTATAGGGTCTGTTCTGAAAATAATATCAGCCTCACTTATTATATTTGTACAGAAGAGATACCCATTTAAAAAGGAATGAAATGTTGTAATCCAGAAGAAGGATAGAAACAGGGTGATATAATTCATATGTGGGGTTTAGAATAACTGCATGTTGAAATGCAATGGTTTAAATGGGATTGTCGAGGACACTCTTGACCCAATGTATAATGAGGAGAAGGAAAGAAATTGATGGAGAAAAAGAAAAAAATGAAATGATGGAAGATCCATACCATCCTCCTGTAGGTGGATGATAGGGGACTCTGGTGCATTTTTTGTGTTAAAAAGAACAGAACTATGTGTCCAAGTTCCAGATTCAACAACAATGATATCATGAGACTCAAGCTTTAACAACCAACATTATAAATGTGCCTATTATGCTGGCAGGCTGAGGTGAGTGGTGGCGGCATGGGATGGACTCTAAGAACATTGATGAAGAGAGGTCGACACCATTGGTGGGATTAGTTCTGAAACATGTCTAAACTCAGTTATGAGTAACTTTGCAAATTACACTTATTTAAATAAAAAAATTAAAAATGAATGAAATGTATATTATTTTTAACATTTTATTTAGCAGTACTAAACAAAAGTTGGTTTTAATTTAGTAGTTGTATATAATCTTATAAAATATTTAATTAATCAAGTTAGAAAAGAAATGTCTTGTATTACATTTGGAATGTTTTATATAAATCTAAAGTTATTTCAAAATGAAAATTTTCAAAGTGCATCCTGTAAAACTAAAATTTTAGTTGGAGAATCTACTGTTAATTTTCTTTCCCCCCAAAATAGGAGCATATTTTCACAGCTGGCCCTCTCTCCTTTTTTTCCTTTCTCTTTAGGATCCCTTTAGATCAATGATTACCCCCTGGTCTTATTGCTGCTTATGGAATAAGCACTAGATAGATGCCAGCTGAATGAGTCAGTCTTTTTGATGTATTTAAAGATTCTTTTATTATTGGGATTCAGATTGCCTTGAAAGGTGCTCCTAAATTTTTCGTTTGAATCACTTAAGTTTGAATTGCTTCTGACCTGGTACATTGTATGTTTCATGGCTTTCTTCATGAAAGATGCCTGGACTGGTTTAAAAAAAGATATACACTGCGCTGTCCCTCTCCTTTTGCTACCATAATAGATTTTTTGAATTTGGCTAGTTGCTTGTTCTTATATGGTTTTTATTTTACTATTTGATTTTTGATAACAAATGACAAATCTGAAATTAATGGTTAATACATATTATAGATTAGCTCTTCAATTGGAGAAAATAGAAGGGCATGATGGGTATAATTAATAATAATATTATTTTGAAATGTTACAAAATATTTTCTTAGATTGTCCTATATTCTCTTTTACTTCGATGGCCAAGTTTTCTTTGATGTGCTTGATTTGTATTATTTTTTATTTTTATTTTGATCATAGTGACTTACATATCTTTCACATTAGTATTTTAGATACATATTGACATTGAATCAGGGGAATACCTACCACCAAATTTGTCCTCCCCCCTTCTCCATTCCCTTTTTGTAACCTATATCCCCCAACATCACCCCCCAGGCTAGAGTAGAAGGTCCCCTATTTGTCTAGCTTACTATCAGTGATCGTACATCTGTTTGGTCCTGGTGTCCTCCCTTGTTTCTCCTTCTATTTGAGAGGTCTTTGCAGGAA
This sequence comes from Suncus etruscus, assembly GCF_024139225.1. Taxonomy (NCBI): domain Eukaryota; kingdom Metazoa; phylum Chordata; class Mammalia; order Eulipotyphla; family Soricidae; genus Suncus; species Suncus etruscus. The sequence continues at coordinate 65,464,113 of NC_064857.1, read as the reverse complement.
GAAGTGGTTCTACATTATATTGCTGGTGGATTTGGGGGTGAGGAGAGAAGAAAACAGACCCATGACAAAAACTAAATATATATATGCTCAGACATATCTAAAGAAAAATGTTTCTGAAGAGAAAAAAAAAGGATTAAATAAAAGACATAATTAAAGGAATAAAGTGGGGCCAGGAGGGATAGCATGGACGCAAGGTGTCTGTCCTTCCTGCAGAAGGACAGTGGCTCACATCCCAGCATCCCACATGGTCCCCCAGGGGACAACCTACGAGCATGGAGCCAGGAGCACCCTCTGAGCGCCACCAGCTGTGACCCAAAAGAAGCACAAAACAAATCAAATTAAAAAAAAGTAGAACAAAAAACAAACAAGCAAAAAAAACAAACAAACAAGGGGGAAAAAGAAAAAAAAAAGTAAAAGGGAGAAAGTGATACAGGAGATTACTTTATATTTGGGGAGAAACAGTATAAGATGTAGTGTTATATAGGTCTATACTTATGATGATAGTATAGGCTTCCCCATTGTCTTTTAAAATTTCCTTGTGAGGTGTGGGCTCCACGCAGGGAGGTGTTGGGTAGAGTTCTTGCAATGGGAGTCCTTTTGGAGCTAATCCGGTATTAAGCCACAGTCCACAAAAGGGAAAGTTAATTAGGAGGGCACACTGCATGAGTCAGTTGGGGTGTTGGTTGTATTTTCTTGCCGGGAACGAGGTGTGAGTTTGAGTGAGTGTCTCTTCACTTGGGAACTGGGTGCTGCTTCGTTGGTTTAGGAGGTTGGTCTTGATGCCTAGTGGGTTAAGAACTGAGGGTAAAGAGTTATAACATAGTGGGGATATAGGGGATTGGATTAAAGGGTGAAGGAATAGTCAGGTTTCTGAGGGTGGAGAGGGGATAGTACATGGGAGGGGTTATATAGGGTATAGGTATGTATTGTTTGTGGTTTAGGTTTGTCTCTTAAGGAGGATTCCTATCTCTGTGTGCTCCTGTCCCCATATAAACATATAGAAGTTAGCTTAGGAATATATTAATGTAGAGAGGTGGGGAGGGCAAGAGATACTCTGGGTACAGAAAGATAGGTAGGTATAATACTTGTAAGGAAAGGAAACTAATAGATCAACTTTTGGATATGTATAGGTTTCGTGTCTCGAGTACTAACTATTGTGTTAGTGAGGTCTATCTATATAGGTGTTTACCCTTTGCAGTATTGTCCTCAGCACCCTTTATATCAGCTTTCTTTCCTTTTCTATAGAGGAGGTAACTGTGGGGTTTTTATTTGACCTGGATTGAATTGATGGTAATGAGGAGAACAAGGTGGAAGAAGAGGGAGACAAGAAGAGAGAAAAGGGAAAACAAAACAGAACAAAACAAACCAACAATTAAACAACAACAAAAATATGAAGTAATGAGAAGAGAGGGTAAAAGAGTAAGGACGTGTTAGTTTGCTTGAACATGTTCAATGCTTAGGACCTGTAGTAAAAATCTGTAGGTCACAGTTGTTACTTCTGTGGTCTGGCTGGTCATGCCTTCAGGTCCTAAAAGAAGGCATAATCTAGAGATAAAGGGTATGTTAAAGAGTTATATCTGGACATTTTCATGATGCAAGCTGAGTATGGTGCCTTGTGTGACTCAGCACTGAGGTACCACCGTAGAATGTTCATCCTTTGTATCCAGGAATCCCTATGGGCAGAAAAACTGAGAGGTTATTTTACATGTGGTAAGGTAAAGGCATTCAACCATAATGTTTTGAAATGTTTCCATTGAAGTCAATAATTTCCCATCATAATCTTTATCTGTATTCCTGTATAAGATCCCTAGTAAATTATTATGGGCCTTTGTAGTAAAACTATAATTACATACCTGTTCTCTCTACGCTGCTGTTTCTGCTGTTGCTGTTTTTTTTTTTTTATGATATAATGTATAGTCGGGCTTTGTGTTGTTTCTCTTCTCTTTGTTTTGGGCTCTACTTCCTAGTATATGGTGATTATTACAGTGTTTGAGGTTTCTGTTCTGTTACACCCTGTTATTTAATTGTGGGGTTTTGGTTATATACCTGGTGCCTATTCTAGGTACTTCAGAATAGAGCTATCATTCTGTATTTATCTTTTGTCTTCTGGCTTGCTTTGTTTAACATAATATGTTCTAGGTCCATCCACATTGCTGCAAAGTCTGTGATCATATCATTTCTGATTGCCATGTAGCATTCCATTGTGTATAGATACCACATCTTAATAAGCCACTTGTCTGTTGTTGGACATTGAGGTTGGTTCTAAGACTTGGCTATTATACTGACTCCTGCAATAAATTGTGAGGTGCACACATACTTTGGGATGAATGTTCTTCTGGCTTGGTGGTATATATCTAGGAGAGCAATTGGTGGATCAAATGGCAGCTCAATTCTGAGTTTTTTTAGCACTCTTCAGACTGTTCTCCATAGGTGTTGGACTAGGGGGCATTCCCCCCAGCAGTGGATGAGAGTGCCTTTCATACCACAACCCCACCAACAGAGATTGTTTCCATTATTTTTGATGTGAGCCATCCTCACTGGTGTAAGGTGGTACCTCATTGTTGTCTTGATTTGGATTTCCCTAATGATGAGTGAAGGTGAGCATGTTTTCATGTGTTTGATGGCCATCCTTTTGTCTTCCTCAGAGAAGTTTTTATTCATTTCATACCCTCATTTTTATGGCTTTATTTGGTTTTGGGGGGCTCAGCTTTCTGAGTGCTTTGTATGCTCTAGATATCAGCCCTTTATCTGATATGTTGAGTGCAAAAATTTTTTCCCATCCAGGTAACTGTCTTCTTGTGTTAAGTAGGGTATCTTTTGCCATGCAGAAGCTTTTTGGTTTGATGTAGTCCCATTTGTTTATGTTTGATGCTAAAGTTCTTGCCATTGGTGTTCCGTCCTCGAAGACCTTTTTGATATATAGGTCATCAAGTGTTCTGCCTACTTTATTCTCAATAAACTTTATAGATTCGGATATGATTTTAAAGTCTTTGATCCATTTTGAGTTGACTTTTGTATAAGGAGTGAGATATGGGTCAATTTTCAATTTCCTACATGTGGTTTTTCAGTTGTACCAACACCATTTGTTGAAGAGACTTTCTTTGTTCCATTTCAAGTTCTTGGCTCTTTTTTAAAAAATTGTTGGCTGTATAACTGGGGGTTTATGTCTGGGAATTCTGTTCTGACCCACTGGTCTGAGGTCCTGTCTTTGTTCCAGTACCATGCTGTTTTGATCACTATGGCTTTATAGTATAGTTGCAGGTTAGGTAAAGAGATGCCACCCAGGTTCTTGTTTTTCAATATGTGTTAGGCTATCCTGGGTCTTTTGTGGTTCCAGATAAATTTTGAAATTGATTGCTCTAATTCTCTAAAGAATGATGTCTGAATTTGGATGGAGATTGCATTAAATCTATATAGTAGTTTGGGTAATATAGTCATTTTGACCATGTTGATTTTACCTACTCATGAGCATGGGATGTTCTTCCATTTCCTTAGATCCTCTTCAATTTCTTTCTGAAGAGTTTTGAAATTTCCCTGGTATAGGTCCTTCACTTCCCTTGTAAGGTTGATTCCTAGGTACCTAATATTTTTTGAAACTATTTTAAATGGAATTGTATTTAAATATCTCTTCAGCTTCGTTATTTGTATAGAGAAATGCTACTGTCTTTTGTGGATTGACTTTGTAGCCAGCCACTTTGCTGTATTGGTTAATTGTTTCTTGGAGTTTAACTGTGGATTCTTTAGGGTTTCAATGTATATCATCATATCATCTGCAAAAAGAGATAGTTTGAGTTCCTCTTTCCTAATTTGTATTCCTTTGATTCCCTTCTCTTGCCGGATTGCTATTGCTAAGACTTTTAAGATTATATTGAATAAGAGTGGAAAGAGTGGACAGTATTGCCTAATTTCTAACCTTAATGGAAATGCTTTTAGTTTTTCTCCATTAAGGATAATGTTGGCTGTGGGCTTTTCATTGATTGCTGTAACTATCTTGAAGAAGGTTCCTTTTAACCCTATTTTACTGAGTGTCTTCAACATGAAAGGGTGTTGGATTTTGTCAAATGCCTTCTCTGTATCGATTGATATGATCATGTGGTTTTTGTCTTTCTTGTTGTTAATGTGATGTATGATGTTGATTGATTTGTGTATGTTAAACCAACCTTGCATTCCTGGGATAAAACCCACTTGGTCACAGTGTATGATCTTTTTGATAAAGTGCTGGATTCATTTTGCTAAGATTTTGTTGAGTATCTATGTTCATTAGTGAGATTGGTCTAGAGTTTTCTTTCTTGGTGGTGCCTTTGCCATCTTTGGGAATGAGTGTGGTATTAGCCTCATAAAAGGAGTTGGGGAGGATTCCTGTTTTTTTTTCTTTCTTTCTTTCTTTCTTTTTTTTGTTTTTGGGCCACACCCAGCGTTGCTCAGGGGTTACTCCTGGCTGTCTGCTCAGAAATAGCTCCTGGCAGGCACGGGGGACCATATGGGACACCGGGATTCGAACCAATCACCTTTGGTCCTGGATCGGCTGCTTGCAAGGCAAACGCCGCTGTGCTATCTCTCCGGGCCTGATTCCTGTTTTTTTTTTTTGATGGTTTGGAAGACCCTGTGGAAAAGTGGTAGTAAGTCTTCTCGGAATGTTTGATAGAATTCACCTGAAAATCCATCTTGACCCAGACTTTAATTCTTAGGGAGTTTCTTTTTTTTTTTTTTTGTTTTTTTTTGGGCCACACCTGGTGACGCTCAGGGGTTACTCCTGGCTATGCGCTCAGAAGTCGCTCCTGGCTTGGGGGACCATATGGGACGCCGGGGGATCGAACCGCGGTCCGTCTCCTAGGCTAGCGCAGGTAAGGCAGGCACCTTACCTCCAGCGCCACCGCCCGGCCCCTTTAGGGAGTTTCTTAATTACATCTTAAATTTCCTCTGAAGTGATTGGACTGTTTAGGCTTTCTAGCTCTTCCTTATCCAATCTCAGAAGATGGTATTTTTCCAGGAATCTGTCGATTTCTACTGGGTTCTCCAGCCTAACTGAGTATAGTTGTTCATAATCTGGTCTCATGATATGTTGTATTTCTTGGGGTTCTGTTGTAATCTCTCCCCTTTCATTTGTGATCCTACTGATTTGGGTGTTTCCCCTCTTTTATTTTTTTGTTTGGTGAGTTTTGCCAGTGGTTTGTCTATCTTGTTTATTTTTTCTAAAAAAGAACTCCTGGTCTCATTGATTTTTTGTATTCTTTTCTTAGTTTATTTTTGCTCTGGTTTTTATAATTTCTTGCCTTCTGCATGTGGATGGATTTCTTTTCTGCTGTTATTCCAATTCCTTGACATGATCCTTTAAACAGTTGATTTGTCATTTTCCTCTTTCTTGATATAGGCCTGTATTGCTATGAGTTTCCCCTTAATAACTAATTTTGCTGTGTCCCACAAATTTTCACTATTTGTCTCTTCATTATCGTTTATCTCAATGAATCTTTTTATTTTTTCCTTGAGTTGCTCTTTGATCCAGCTGTTATTGAGCAGCATGTTGTTTAATCTCCAGGTGCTATTTTTTCTCCATTGCTTTTTATTGCAGTCAATTTTGACCTCTGTTGCATAGTGATCTGATAGGGTGCTTCTAATGATCCTTACACTTGTGTTCTTATATAGGTTAGATTTGCATTCTAATACAAATTAGAGAAGGTTCCATGAGGGCTTTAGAAGAATGTGTATTCTGTTTTCTGGGGGTGGAGGGCCCTATATAAGTCTATTAACTCTAGATTTTCTAATTTTCATTTAGGGCTCTTATTTCTTTTCTTCTTTTCTGTTTGATGGATCTGTCCAGTGGTGATAGTAGAGTATTAAGGTCTCCTACTATTATCACATTTCTCTTAATGTGTTTCTCTAGGTTAGTGAGCAACTGCCTCAAATATTTTTCTGACTCTACATTAGGTGCATAAATATTGATCAGGGTTAGTACCTCTTGATCTAGTGTACCCCTGATTTATGATGACCCTCTTTGTCTCTGATCACTTTCTTGAGGTTGAAAGGAATTTGGTCTGATATAAGAATGGCTGTCCCTGCTCTTTTTTGTTTCCCATTGGCCTGAAAGATTGATTTCCAACCTTTTATTCTAAGCCTATGCCTGTCCTGTACTTGTAAGTGTGTTTCTTGCAGGCAGCAGAAGTCGGGTTTATGTTTTCTAATTCAGTTCTCTACTATGTATCTTTTAATGGGAGAGTTTAGTCCGTTAACATTTAGGGAGATTATCAACAGAGAGGGCTGTTGTGCAGTTGTGTTATGTAGGGTGGTTGTTGTTACAATCGAGGGTTTGGATTGTGTATTTTGTCTCTGAGTAGGTCATTTAGAATCGGTTTTGTTTGCACAAATAATGCAAGATCGTTTTTGTTTGAGAATGTTTTTAGGCTACCATCTCATATGAATGAGAGTTTTGCTGGGTATTGTACCCTAGGCTGAAAATTTTTTCATTCAGTCATTTAAATATTTCATTCCACTGTCTTCTTCCTTGAATTGTTTCAAATGGGAGATCTGGTTTGATTCTTATGTTCCTTCCTTTATACTTGAGGTTCATTTTTTTTTCCCTTATTGCTTTACGGAGTTCATCTTTCTCTCTTTTTTTGCCATTTGGATTATTATATGTCTTGGAGTTGGTTTATTAGGGTCTATTTTATTAGGGATTCTTTTCACTTCCTGGATTTGCAAGGAGTCTTCTTTCCAAAGGGTGGGGAAGATTTTTGCTATTATTTCTCTAACTACTTGTTCTTCCCCTCTCCCTGTGTCCTCCCCTTCTGGTATACCTACAATTCTTAGATTATTTCCTTTGTCTTTGTTCGTTTAGTACTGGACTTTTCCTTCTAGTGCCTTGCCTCTTAATTCCTTGTTGGTTTCGTGGTCATTTTTGGTTTTCAGTTTTCCTTCAAGTACTACTATGTGCTTCTCCATCTCTGTGATTCTGCTCGTCTAGCTTTTTATGGTGTCTGTTAATTCCTTTAATTGCTTTTGTATGGAATCACTCATATTCTGTATCAGATCTTCTTTAATATGGCTAATTTGTTCCTCCATGGATTTCTTGTACTCGGTGGCTAACGATTCTCTCATTTCCTGTACTAGGACTTGCATTTCCTTTCTCATGGCTGCTTTTAAATCTTCATCTCTTGGATCTGTGCATTTAGGTGGACTTGGGAACTTAGTAGGAGATCTCTCTGTGTCTCCAGCTGTTAGGATCCTCCTCACTCTACCCATGTTTTTATGCATTTATTGGTGTGGCTGGGGGAATAGTGCCTTCTAATTTCGGCCCGTTTTTGCTCCTTGTGGTGTGGGGCTGGGTCCCTTCTCTGGATTGCAGCTCTGGGTGGGACTGTTGGGTGGGCTGGCTGAGGTTTGGCCTCTAGAGTGCCCTCTAGAGGAGCCTGATTAGTTGCTGCCCCCTCTGTTGCCAGCCAGTGCAGTACCGCACCTGGCCACAATGGTGGTGGGCGCTGTTGAGCCTGGATCCCTTGTCCTCCTCCCGTATGTGGTGTCAGCGGAGCTCCGCCCCTCCAGGTCTCTTCCGGAGAAGCCCCTCTCTTCTGTAGTTCCTATCCTGTCCCAGGGGTACTGAGACGCTGTGGGACAGGGTCTGAGACAGAGGAAGGTAACCTACTGTCTGCTAGCCCCCGAAGCCTCAGGGATGCTATCAGGGGAGGGGTGGAGGCGGAGGGAGGTCCTCTGTCAGCAGGTGCCAGAAGCCTCGGAGATATGCCGGGGGGGGGGGGGGGGGGAGGGGCAGAGCTGGGGGAATGTCCCCACCATCAGTAACTGCCAGAAGCCTCAGAGACGCGATGGGGGGGGGGGGCAGAGACATGGGAAAGTCCCCTATGTGCAGCTGCCTGAAGCCTCAGAGATGCGATGGGGGGTGCTTGCTTTGTATTTACTTGAATTTTTCTTGTATTGATTATTATCCAACTCTTGAACTTGCTCAAACTATGCTTGTTCTTGTGTTGCTCTTTAATTTGATTTATTCATTTATTTTGTACTTCTTTTACAATTGATCCTAGTTACTTTTTTCTACTCATTTATTTAAAAAAAATTGTTTCCTTTTAAGTCACTCCATTTAGCTAATCATTAGTACCAAAAACAGACTACTGATTCTGTAAAGCAAACATTGTTTATAGTTATTTTTAACTACATGTAGAAAAATCCACACAGTTCACAAACGTAAGAGTTCCTTTTGTTACTGTATCTTTCTATCTACAACTCCCCTTATTATGCTGGCAGCCTTTTCCATAAGCCTTTTACATTGAATGTTTTCCATTCTTGGGATAGATGCCTAGGAGTTGAATCATTGGGTCATTTGAAAGTTCCATTTTAATAGTTTTCTAAATCTTTACAATGTTTTCAGAGGCTGACAAAGATTGTATCCATGCCCATAGTAGCAGTTATTTGTTACTATTTCTCTTTCATTATTAGTTTAAAAATTTTTGATAAGCTATTTTTAGTGCTGTAAGATAAGTCACTCATACTCACTTATTTCATTTGATTAATGGACACAGTAAACACCAACTATATAAAATCTCGTCTCTACTGACTTCTATAACATAATAATCACCCAGGTCCTATCTGTTTTTTTTTATCTGTCTGTTCTCTGATTCTTCTCTTTATACCAACTTTTCCTGGGTTTTGTGTTCTTACTGATACCTACTCCTTTTCTTGTCTGTACAACCATGTTCATTGACTCTACTTACAATTTGTCTACCTCATGACCCTAAAATCTATCTTTGTCTAAATATTTGTTCCCTATGAGTAAGTTGGCCTCATTGAATATAACTACAATTACTTTTGTCAGCATATATCCCTAAGTAGTTACAATTAATATTATCACAAATTAAATTGATTTTCTTCTTAGAACTGATGCTTTTCCATGTACTTGCCAATATGAATATACAAACATACTTCTTATACAGTTTCAATTTTTTCTTTATGTTAGCATAGGTTCCTGATTGACATTCAGAATATGTACAAGTTACCTATATCTTATCTTCCCTCTATATTTGCACTTTAACCACTTTCATCTAAAAATTTATATCCATGACTTTCCATGATTATCATTATAAGATACTTTAGTAGATTCATCTTTCAAATGCATGACTAACATGTAAACTTATTTCTCTCAATCCCTAACATATAATCATCATCAATGTCTTATCATGGTGGGTTTTATTTGCTACTAATTTCAACATTCTTTTACAGACACATAGCACCATACATGGGTATTTTTACTGTCTTAGGTAGAGATAGGGAATCAAACAAGAAACAGAATATCTAAGTATGCTAACTCTAAATATCTTAATTAGAATTCAATCATCTCTATACAATGCTTTGGTTTCTTGGATCTTTTTCTGCCCCTTTATATATACTTCTTTGGTTACTACCAAATTTTGTCTTTACCTGGAGTTCCACCTCCACTTCTAAGCTATGAGGGTGAGTGTTGCCAAACTACATGTGAACTATCAGAAGTAAAAACAAGGTATGAGAGATGGATGATAATAAGAAATTATTGGCCTTGAGGTCAAGTTTTCAAATAAAGAGACATATTAGATTAAGGTGGAAAAATTCAAATCCACAAATAAAGAAAGAAGTTAAGAAGGAGACCATTTTATTCAACTTGAAAAATAAGTGGATATTAGAATAAAAGTGGAAAAAAAATAGAATTCAGTCCAGAGGGGTTGAAAAGTGCATCTAGGCTTGAGGATAGAAGGTTAAATGGGTGAAGAATTAAGCAAAAAATGAGAAAAAGTTAGCTAGGCATTTCATATTCTTTATGTTTTAATGAATATAATAAATTAAAATTAGTTTCTTGGAACCTAAATTAGGACTCATTATCAGCAAATTAAACGATTCCATTCAGGATTTTTCAGTTCTTAAAACTGTCTCCCAGTACTCTGAATTTAATATCGGTAGCTTCTGTTTTTATTTGGGGGCAGCCCCACACCCATTTGATGCTCAGAGGTTACTTCTAGCTCTGCGCTCAGAAATCGCTCCTGGCTTTGGGGTACCAACCATATGGGATGCTAGGGGATGGAACCGCGGTCCATCTTAGGCTAGCGTTTGCAAGGCAGACAACTTATCTCTAGGGCCACCACCCTGGCCCTGTAGCTTCTGTTTTTTTTATTTAAATATCTTGATTATAAATATGATTGTGATTAGGTTTCAGTCATGTAAAGAGCACCCCCTTCACCAGTGCAATATTCCCACCACCAATGTCCCAAATCTCTCTCCATCCCACCCCACCTCAACCTGTACTCTAGACAGGCTTTTCAGTTTCCTCATTTATTCACATGATTATGGTAGTTCTCAGTGTAGTTATGTCTATAACTGCACTCACCACTCTTTGTGGTGAGCTTCATGAAGTGAGCTGGAAGTTCCAGCCCTCCTCTCATTGTCTCTGGGGATTGTTGCAAAAATGACTTTTATTTTTCTTAAAACCCATAGATTTGTGAGTTTATTCTGCGTCTCTCTCTCTCTCAGCCTCTGACTTATTTCACTCAGCATGATAGATTCCATGTACAATCATGTGTAGGAAAATTTTATGACTTCATCTCTCCTAACGGCTGCATAATATTCCAATGAGTATATGTACCACAGTTTATTTAGCCATTGGTCTGTTGAAGGGCATAGTGGTTGTTTCCAGAGCCTGGCTATGGTAAATATGCTGCAATAAATATAGGTGAGAGGAAGGGGTTTTTGTATTGTATTCTTGTGTTCCTAGGTTATATCCCTAGGAGTGGAATAGCTGGGTCAAATGGGAGCTCAATTTCCAGTTCTTGGAGGAATATCCATATCACCTTTCATAGAGGTTGGATTAGACGGCATTCCCACCAATAGTGGATACGAGTTGCTTTCTCTCCACATCCCCACCAGCACTGATTGCTCTCATTCTTTGTAATGTTTGCCAATCTCTGTGGTATGAGATAGTATCTCATCGTTGTTTTGATTTGCATCTCCCTGATGATTAGTGATGAGGAGCATTTTTTCATGTGCCTTTTGGCCATTTGTATTTCTTTTTTATCAAAGTGTCTGTTCATTTCTTCTCCCCATTTTTTGATGGGATTAGATGTTTTTTCTTGTAAAGTTCTGTCAGTGCCCTGTATATTTTGGATATTAACCCCTTATCTGATGGGTATTGGGTGAATAGTTTCTCTCACACAGTGGGTGACTCTTGTATCCTGGGCAGTATTTCTTTTGAGGTGCAGAAGCTTCTCAGCTTAATGTATTTCCATCTGTTTATCTCTGCTTCCACTTGTTTGGAAAGTGCAGTTTCCTCCCTGAAGATGCCTTTAGTCTCAATGTCATGGAGTGTTTTACCAACGTGTTTTTCTATATACCTAATGGTATCAGGTCTGATATCAAGATCTTTAATCCATTTGGATTTTACCTTCGTACATGATGTTAACTGGGGATCTATGTTCGCTTTTTTGCTAGTGGCTAATCAGTACATGTAGCTTCTGTTTTTAATACTAATAGAAAGTGTTTGGGTTTGGAACACCTTTTTCCTAAGTTATTTTCTTCAGCTTATATTTTCTGTATTCCTATATCTAAATAATATTCTCAAATTTCAAGTACTATTTTATTTTATTTTGGGGGGGTTTGGGTCACACCCAGATGCACATAGGGGTAACTCCTGGATCTGTGCTCAGAAATCTCCCCCTGTAAAGGTACGGGACCATATAGGAGGCCAGGATTCGAACCACTGGGTCCTGGGTCTGCTGCATGCAAGGCAAATGCCCTACCACTGTGCTATTTTTATGGCCCCAAACCCATGTATTATTTTCTAGGAATTTTCTAGCCCTGTAAATTCTGAAATACCACATGTTGGTTATTTGTGCAAATGTGATATTATGTGTATCTACTTAATTTTTTTTCAAGATCACTAAAATTATAGGGAATAAATAAGGCTATGGTTCAGAAATGTATAGTGCTAAACTGGATGATGGAAATAATTTTCCATAGAGATTTAATTAGCAAGTTCTCATTTTTGAGGTCAGTAGGATAAACCAGTATGCAATAGTACTATATTATAGTACTGTACTTAAGTGATATATTCACTTAGCATTTTTAAATTAGGTTAGCATTAATTTCCATTCAAAGTAATTTAAATAAACATTTTAAATTAAGGAAAAGCTGTATTTTCTCTCAATTTAGGATATTTTATATTCTATATTTGTTGATTTATATATATATATATATATTTAAAAGACCCCAATTATTCTTCAGTCAACTTCTAACACTGCTTTCTTCAATCACCTGTTCCATTATGTCCTTATAAAGTATTCAAAGACTATTTTTATTTTTCATATGTTTACTGATCCTCTAATTCAGGGGTTCTCAAACTTTTTAAACAGGGGGCCAGTTCACTGTCCCTCAGACCATTGGAGGGTCTGACTATAGTAAAACAAAACTTATGAACGAATTCTTATGCACACTGCATATATCTTGTGTTGCAATGAAGAAACAAAACAGATACAAATACAATAAGTGGCCCGCGGGCCACAGTTTGAGGACCACTGCGTCTAATTCAATGCCATGCAATTTATCTCAGTGGAATTCAATCATGATTTTATTTTTATATATAAATCAATTTATTTAAACACTATGAAGACATAGTTGATCATAATAATTCTGCTTCTGGTTAAGTGGGAGGGAAATTATTCTTAGAAAGGAAGAAAAAGAAAGAATAGAAGAAAAAATTAAGGAAAGAAGAAAGGAAGAACAAAAGAAAGGAATGAAAGTAAAAATAGAGTACAACAACAAGAAAATTTGTAAAAATGTATTGTATTTCTTTGTTTCTTTTTTTTTTTTTGGTTTTTGGGCCACACCCACTTGACGCTCAGAGGTTACTTCTGGCTATGCACTCAGAAATCGCCCCTGGCTCGGGGGAACCATATGGGATGCCAGGGGATCAAACCACGGTCCTTCCTTGGCTAGCCCTTGCAAGGCAGACACCTTACCTCTAGCACCACCTTACCAGCCCCTGTATTGTATGTCTTAATGTGGTCATTAAATCATTAAATCAGGTTTAGTAAGCTCTTGGTGCTAGTTCATTATTCCACTAATTGTTTTGTTTCAGGACATTGGGTGGCTACAGGTACACACTGGTTTCTAAATTGGTGTTACATAGTCCAGGAATTCCAAGCACTATTAATTATACTGGTGTTTTTGTGGGGTGCGTTTTCGACTGCTAGGGCTTCCGCAAGTATGAGAAAGCAAAGGAAGGATGCTTGCACTCACTTCAAAAAAAGTCCTAATGATGACAGTTCAAATAATGGCATAGCGGGAGTTTTGGTCTGATTGGTGTCACTGCTGAGAGCCACAGGAGAGTGGTGAAGTAAGGCCATTGGTGAAACAGATTGTGGATAAGTGCAGTAGGCAATGCATTGGTGGAAGAGGGATTTCGCTTATCTTCTCCCTTATCAAGATTGCCAACTTTTAGTTATGTTGCCAGTATGGTCCTAATTTTTCACTGCTTGGTTTACATATATTTAAAGAACAAGTTAATCTATGGATCTGGTCAAATACATACATGGCAACTGCATTTTAACCATGACTTTATTAATCTCTATTTTATTCTTAAAAGTTTAGGAGCAAGGAATATTGATGGCTTAATTTTTTGATTATCTAGTAAGTATGACAGAGTCTGACATTCCCACATGTACTATACAGATTTTTTGAATTAATAAAAACTTTGATTTTTATATCTTGAGATCCCTAACTTGAATATATGGTTACATTTTTACACTTTATGTCAATCTCTGCTGATTTTTACTACTTATTATATCGTATTTCAATAATTGTTTATAATTACAAAATAAAACCTTCTTTTTTGTTGTTTTTTTGGGGGGGTCACACCTGGCGGTGCTCAGGGGGGTTATTTCTGGCTCTATGCTCAGAAATCACTCCTGGAAGGCTTGGGGGACTATATGGGATGCCAGTATTAGAACTTCTGCATGCAAGGCAAATGCCCTACCTTCATGCTATCTCCAAAAATATTTTTACACGAGAGAAATGCTTTTCCATTAACAGCTCTCTAATCTTGTATTCTATATATTTTCCATCTGTGGGAATGCTAAATGATAACATGTGTAGGTCAATTATAGAACATAAAGTATTTATAAGGAAGATCGACACTACAAATCATGCTTACATCTGTGAAATTTCCCATATTTTATATGTTGTTTGTGAACATAAAGTATGTGGAGATATTATCATTATAATTCACATAATCCTTCTTCAATGTGACTTAATATTCCAGATATAATCAAACATATACCTTTCAGCTCTGTTTAAGTAGTCCCATATGAATGTCTCATGTGTTGAATGAAATAGGAAAGTAGTAAATACCTACATAGAGCAGTTATTGCTTGAGTCATCATAATTCTTGATAATATGCTGCTGAATATTTGTTGCCTGAAAGTGCCATCTGATAAGAATGTGTGAATGTATGAATATGACTAAATTTATGTCATACTATGTCATCTGTAAATGAAATATAAGCCAATAAGATTTTACTAGAGCTCAGTAATGAATGGTGCAATATTTTATTACTATAAATTATATTTTCTCAGTTTTTCTTATTCCAACATTAGAAACTATGCAATTTGAAGTCAAGATATGCTATCTTACCTTTATTTTTGGGGGGGGGGCAGGCAACCTGTCATTACTCAGTAATTGTTCCTGACTATGCATTCAGAAATCATTACTGACAGGATCGGGGGACTATATAGGAAGCCTGGGATCAAACCCTGGTCACTTCCATGGCAAATATGTCACCTGCTCTGCTCCAGCCCTAAGATATACTTTACTGATAAGGATGGTCTATCTAGACTATTCATACATAATCTTGTGATGTGTGAATATTATTTTTTATTTTACATGCATGATGAAAGTATCTATTGCTAAATTAATCAGACAATATGTGATGGTGGAGAAAAATAAGAAATAAAATATTTCAAAAGGGACATTTTATCCATAATTAGAATATGTAGAATATGGTTGTAATACAGAAATGGCTAAGGAGCTAAAATAGGCAAATATTTTATATGTCTTATACTCTCAAAAAAGATATAGTGAATAGAGCTCCAGACCTTACACCAGCAGAATAGTATATCTGGCACCATGCACAAGTCTCCTTTAGACGAGGGTTACCCAGGAAGATGAATTACTAAAAAATCTTCACGTACCTGATCCAACTTACTTGACTCAGAACAGAATAATGTGATCCGTGAGCTTAAAAGAATAGATATGTAGGGCCTGGAGAGAGCACAGTGGCGTTTGCCTAGCAAGCAGCTGATCCAGGACCAAAGGTGGTTGGTTAAAATCCCCATGTCCCATATGGTCCCCCGTGCCTGCCAGGAGCTATTTCTGAACAAACAGCCAGGAGTAACCCCGTAACCCCTGAGCATCGCCCGGTGGCCCAAAAACAAAAACAAAAACAAACAAACAAACAAAAAGAATAGATATGTACCCAAACAGCCTACCTGTGACAAAAGAATATACAGTCTATTGTGTTTTTTACCCCAGGCTTTATTTGGGCAACTCAGACCAAAGATGCAAAAATTGCATACAAGTATGTGAAAAAAGAATTGATGCTCAGGGGTTACTCCTGGCTATGCACTCAGAAATCGCTCCTGGTTTGGGAGACCATATAGGATTCCATGGGATCAAACCGTGGTAGGCTACCGTGGACAAGGCAGATGGACACCTTACTGCTTGGGCCACTGCCTAGCCCCAGGAATTGATTATATTTTTATAATAATAACAATAGTAAGCTTGTAATTAATGTCTTGAGAACTTGCCAAGTGTCATGAATTTCATTATGTACTATTAATGAGACACTCTGCCAACTATTTGCAACAAATCTAGGAAGAGATACAGCATTATCAGTATGTGCTGGAACCTACTCTGATGCATTGTTGTGCAGCACATTTTATCTAGGGTTGGGCTGGTGCAGGATTCCAGAATTCATATGTTAAGCTCCCATCAGAATATAAGGGAATGAGGTAAAACCAAATTGCTTGTAACTATACCAACACTCACTGGCTTAAAAGTATTTTTAAATTACATGGTCTAAACAGTGCAAGTGTTTTCCAAATAAATATTGAATCCAAAACTATTGAAGTTGGAGTTTATAGCATAAAAATAGAAAAGCAGCCAGTAATCTTCTTAGCATTCTTATCCTTCTTTTATCCCCATTTTCTCTCTTGGGCTGTTCTATACATTCAGAAATGAATCAGCCCAAACCATAAATCCCATAAAAGCGATCTTTAATCTGTCCCTCTTTAATATACCTATAAAAAGGCCAATAGCCGTCAGTGAAAATGATCCAGACAGAAGAAAAAAACCAAATATACACCACTTTTAGGATTTGGCTTGACAAAATATGTACTTTATATTTTTTTCTCAGAAGCAGGAATCAGACACAATGAAGCAAATACATCCAACTTATAAACAATTTACAGAGGGAAATTTTTTTCTGGGTAATCAACTGATCATATTACCAATGTACCTTCATATAGTCAGATTATTATTTTCCCCTAATTTTCTGAATCATAAATGGAAAAAGTGACTGCTTTTTTTTTAGCTATCATTTAAAAAGATTCTTATATACCACTTTTTCACTTTTTAGATGATATTGCATTTAGAGTACATTGCATATATTTCACATGTAATAAATTTAACTATATTTAAAATTAATAAAATATGATTTGTTCAATAGATATTTCTTGGTTGCTGAAAGAAAAAAATAACTGTGTTGTGAGTTACAAGTACATTTGGAATAAGATATACTACAAATTATTGCTTAAATAAAAATAAACCTACTTATAGTACTAGTTACACTAAATATCATATTAATGAAAAATAGTAAATTTAGCAAATGTTTGAACAGAAATACATCATAACTCAGTTAAGTATACCAAAAGCAAGACATTACCAAAATCAGAATAGATAACTTTAAAATACATTTGGAGGGATCAGAGTGATAGTACTGTAAGTAGTAAGGAACTTGCCTTGCACACTACTAATACAGGGTTGATCCCTGGCATCATCCTAAAGCAGTCCACTAGAAGTGATCTCTGAGCACAGATCCAGAAGTAAGCTGAGCATGATGTGTGTGGTCTCCCAAATCCATTTGCAAAATATCTTCTTTATTTTTTTTAATAAATTCTTTATTTAAGCACCATGATTACAAACATGATTGTAGTTGTTTTAGTCATAAACATAATATCCCCCTTCACCAGTGCAACATTCTCATCCCCAGTGCCCCCTTCCTCCCATCCCCTACCTGTATTTGAGACAGGCATTCTACTACAGTTATTTTTTTTTTAACTTAAGTAAGCTGGGTTTTTTTCTTTCTTAAAGGTTAAGTTTTAAAAAACTACAGTAGTAATGGTGTGAGAGTGGCAATTGCTGTTGTTTGCATAGGCCCAGCAAAATATAGGGAAAACAGAAAAAAAATACCCTTGGCCTGAAGGCCTCAACCCTGAAGTTTTGTGGCATAAGACCAACTCTGGGCTCCAAGCATACCAGTCTGCCCAACCACTTAGTCATTTGGTGTGGGCCCAGTGAAACTTTTTTGCACTTTAGCTGTTGTTGGTGTCAGGTTCCTGTACTTAAAGATTCTGAATTCTTTGTATTTAATTCATCAAAGTCAGGCTGATGTGGAGCATCCTCTAGTTTCACCTCACCATTAGATGTGGAGAGACCTGTCCTGCAAGCAGGTTATTGCTAAGTTCTGGGTGTTGAGAGCACTTTTTGGAGTAAGTCAATGCCAGAGCAGTGGTAAGTTCTTCCTTTTGCATCCTGGTAATGCTATAGACCATTGTGCTTACTTCCATTAATGTTATTCATGGTTTAGGGGTGTATGGGCAATGCATACTGAGGCCCAAGCCAAATCATTATGCCAATGCTTAGAGTATAAGGCCTAATTGCATTACAAAATTTGTGTTCCCATCTCTATTAGATAAGAACTTGTTTGCATATGTAATATTTTCCCATTTTAATGTGCCTATACAAAAGCAGAACAATGCCACAAGGTATTGTTAGTGTATCTGGGGGGTTGAGGGAACAACTCCAACATATTCCATAACTTGGTTCTAATATGAATTCTAAACACAGTCTTCTATAAGCATTGCTTATTGAACAGATTCCAAAGGGGGAAAAACAAACAAAAAAGGCAGTGGGCAAATTGTCATTATATAAGAGAATATTAAAAAAGAGTTATAGATGTTAAGGGACTATAAAGAATGCCTGGAATTCTACTTCTCTCACTCATAAACATTGCCATGCTAGTACTTAGTGTAGTTATTTCCCTAACTGTACCCACCACTCTTTGTGGTGAGCATCAAATTGTGAGCCTGTCCTTCCTGCCTCACCTCTATTGTCTCTGGGTATTATTACCATAATATCTTTAGTTTGTTTTGTGTGTGTGTTTTGTTTTGTTTTGGTTTTGGTTTTTGGGTCACACCCAGTGATGCTCAGGGGTTACTCCTGGGTATGCACTCAGAAATCGCTCATAGCTTGGGGGACCATAGGAGATGCTGGGGGATCAAACCACGGTCCATCCTAGTTTAGAGGCGTGCAAGGCAAACGCGAATCACTTGTGCCACTGCTCTGGCCCCACCATAATGTATTTAATTTTTTTTGTTTGTTTTTTGGGCCACACCCGGTAACGCTCAGGGGTTACTCCTGGCTATGTGCTCAGAAGTTGCTTCTGGCTTGGGGGACCATATGGTACACCAGGGGATCGAACCGCGGTCCGTCCGAGGCTAGCGCAGGCAAGGCAGGCACCTTACCTTTAGCGCCACCGCCCGGCCTAATTTTTCTTTTTTCTTTTTTTTTTTTAATTGATATTATATTTTATTATCATAATTTTACATAATTATGTTGTTGCAACAGTATTGTAATAAATTATTATTTAATTATTATCTTCTATTTTTATACTCTTGCTCTGTGTCTAATTTATTTTTTTTTTATTTAAACACCTTGATTACATACATGATTGTGTTTGGGTTTCAGTCATAAAAGGAACACCACCCATCACCAGTGCAACATTCCCATCACCCAAGTCCCAAATCTCCCTCCTCCCCACCCAACCCCCGCCTGTACCCTAAACAGGCTCTACATTTCCCTCATACATTCTCAATATTAGGACAGTTCAAAATGTAGTTATTTCTCTAACTAAACTCATCACTCTTTGTGGTGAGCTTCCTGAGGTGAGCTGGAACTTCCAGCTCTTTTCTCTTTTGTGTCTGAAATTTATTATTGCAAGAATGTCTTTCATTTTTCTTAAAACCCATAGATGAGTGAGACCATTCTGCGTTTTTCTCTCTCTCTCTGACTTATTTCACTCAGCATAATAGATTCTGTGTACATCCATGTATAGGAAAATTTCATGACTTCATCCCTCCTGACAGCTGCATAATATTCCATTGTGTATATGTACCACAGTTTCTTTAGCCATTCGTCTGTTGAAGGGCATCTTGGTTGTTTCCAGAGTCTTGCTATGGTAAATAGTGCTGCAATGAATATAGGTGTAAGGAAGGGATTTTTGTATTGTATTTTTGTGTTCTTAGGGTATATTCCTAGGAGTGGTATAGCTGGATCGTATGGGAGCTCGATTTCCAGTTTTTGGAGGAATCTCCATATTGCTTTCCATAAAGGTTGAACTAGACGGCATTCCCACCAGCAGTGGATAAGGGTTCCTTTCTCTCCACATCCCCGCCAGCACTGTTTGTTCTCATTCTTTGTGATGTGTGCCATTGTCTGTGGTGTGAGGTGGTATCTCATTGTTGTTTTGATTTGCATCTCTCTGATGATTAGTGATGTGGAGCATTTCTTCATGTGTCTTTTGGCCATTTGTATTTCTTCTTTGTCAAAGTGTCTGTTCATTTCTTCTCCCCATTTTTTGATGGGATTAGATGTTTTTTTCTTGTAAATTTCTGTCAGTGCCTTGTATATTTTGGAGATTAGCCCTTTGTCTGATGGGTATTGGGTGAATAGATTCTCCCACTCAGTGGGTGGCTCTTGAATCCTGGGCACTATTTCCTTTGAGGTGCAGAAGCTTCTCAACTTAATATATTCCCATCTGTTAATCTCTGTTTTCACTTGCTTGGAGAGTGCAGTTTCCTCCTTGAAGATGCCTGAAGCCTCAATGTCCTGGAGAGTTTTGCCTATATGTTGTTCTATATATCTTATGGTTTGGGGTCGGATATCGAGGTCTTTAATCCATTTGGATTTTACCTTCGTACATGATGTTAGCTGGGGGTCTAAGTTCAATTTTTTGCAAGTGGCTAGCCAGTTGTGCCAACACCACTTGTTGAAGAGGCTTTCCTTGCTCCATTTAGGATTTCCTGCTCCTTTATCAAAAATTAGGTGATTGTATGTCTGGGGAACATTTTCTGAGTATTCAAGCCTATTCCACTGATCTGAGGGTCTGTCCTTATTCCAATACCATGCTGTTTTGATAACTATTGCTTTGTAGTAAAGTTTAAAGTTGGGGAAAGTAATTCCTCCCATATTCTTTTTCCCAATGATTGCTTTAGCTATTCTAGGGTGTTTATTGTTCCAAACAAATTTCAAAAGTGCCTGATCTACCTCTTTGAAGAATGTCATAGGTATCTTTAGAGGGATAGCGTTGAATCTGTATAACGCCTTGGGGAGTATTGCCATTTTGATGATGTTAATCCTGCCAATTCATGAGCAGGGTATGTGTTTCCATTTCCGCGTGTCCTCTCTTATTTCTTGGAGCAGAGTTTTATAGTTTTCTTTGTATAGGTCTTTCACATTTTTAGTCAAGTTGATTCCAAGATATTTGAGTTTGTGTGGCACTATTGTGAATGGGGTTGTTTTCTTAATGTCTATTTCTTCCTTATTACTATTGGTGTATAGAAAGGCCATTGATTTTTGTGTGTTAATTTTGTAGCCTGCCACCTTGCTATATGAGTCTATTGTTTCTAGAAGCTTTTTGGTAGAGTCTTTAGGGTTTTCTAAGTAGAGCATCATGTCATCTGCAAACAGTGAGAGCTTGACTTCTTCCTTTCCTATCTGGATTCCCTTGATATCTTTTTCTTGCCTAATCGCTATAGCAAGTACTTCCAGTGCTATGTTGAATAGGAGTGGTGAGAGAGGACAGCCTTGTCTTGTGCCAGAATTTAGAGGGAAGGCTTTCAGTTTTTCTCCATTGAGGATAATATTTGCCACTGGCTTGTGGTAGATGGCCTTAACTATATTGAGAAAGGTTCCTTCCATTCCCATCTTGCTGAGAGTTTTGATCAAGAATGGGTGTTGGACCTTGTCAAATGCTTTCTCTGCATCTATTGATATGATCATGTGGTTTTTATTTTTCTTGTTGTTGATGTTGTGCATTATGTTGATAGATTTACGGATGTTAAACCATCCTTGCATTCCTGGGATGAAACCTACTTGATCGTAGTGGATGATCTTCTTAATGAGGTATTGAATCCTATTTGCCAGGATTTTGTTGAGGATCTTTGCATCTGCATTCATCAGCGATATTGGTCTGTAATTTTCTTTTTTCGTAGCATCTCTGTCTGGTTTAGGTATCAAGGTGATGTTGGCTTCATAAAAGCTAATTGGGGAGTGTTTCCACTTGTTCAATTTCATGAAAGAGTCTTGCCAGGATTGGTAGTAGTTCCTCTTGGAAAGTTTGATAGAATTCATTAGTGAATCCATCTGGGCCTGGGTTTTTGTTTTTGGGCAGACTTTTGATTACCATTTTTATTTCATCAATGGTGATGGGGGTGTTTAGATATGCTACATCCTCTTCTTTCAACCGTGGAAGATTATAAGAGTCCAAGAATTTATCCATTTCTTCCAGGTTCTCACTTTTAGTGGCATAGAGTTTTTCAAAGTAGTTTCTGATTACCCTTTGAATCTCTGTCATATCAGTAGTGATCTCTCCTTTTTCATTCCTAATACGAGTTATCAAGTTTCTCTCTCTCTCTTTCTTTGTTAGGTTTGCCAGTGGTCTATCAATCTTGTTTATTTTTTCGAAGAACCAACTTCTGCTTTCGTTGATCTTTCGGATTGTTTTTTGGGTTTCCACTTCGTTGATTTCTGCTCTCAGCTTTGTTATTTCCTTCTGTCTTCCTATTTTTGGGTCCTTTTGTTGAGTACTTTCTAGTTCTATTAGCTGTGTCATTAAGCTACTCAGGTAAGCTGCTTCTTCCTTCCTGATGTGTGCTTGCAAAGCTATAAATTTTCCTCTCAGTACTGCTTTTGCTGTGTCCCATAAGTTCTGATAGTTTGTGTCTTTATTGTCATTTGTTTCCAGGAACCTTTTGATTTCCTTCTTGATTTCATCTCGGACCCACAGGTTATTGAGTATGAGGCTGTTTAACTTCCAGGTGTTAAAGTTTTTCTTCTGAGTCCCTTTGGAATTCACAAATAATTTCAGAGCCTTGTGGTCAGCGAAGGTAGTCTGCAAAATTTCTATCCTCTTGATATTATGGAGGTATGTTTTATGTGCCAGCATGTAGTCTATCCTGGAGAATGTCCCATGTACATTGGAGAAGAATGTGTATCCAGGTTTCTGGGGATGGAGTGTCCTATATTTATCCACTAGGCCTCTTTCTTCCATTTCTCTCCTCAGGTCTAGTATATTCTTGTTGGGTTTCAGTCTGGTTGACCTATCCAGTGTTGACAAAGCAGTGTTGAGGTCCCCCACAATTATTGTGTTGTTATTGATATTGTTTTTCAGATTTGTCAACAGTTGTATTAAATATTTTGCTGGCCCCTCATTTGGTGCATATATGTTTAGGAGAGTTATTTCTTCCTGCTCTACATACCACTTGATTAATATAAAATATCCATCTTTGTCCCTTACAACCTTCCTGAGTATAAAGTTTGCGTTATCTGATATTAGTATGGCCACTCCAGCTTTTTTATGGGTGTTGTTTGCTTGGATAACTTTTCTCCAGCCTTTTATTTTGAGTCTATGTTTGTTCTGACTATTCAGGTGCGTTTCTTGTAGGCAGCAGAAGGTTGGATTGAGTTTTTTGATCCATTTAGCCACTCTGTGTCTCTTAACTGGTGCATTTAGTCCATTGACGTTGAGAGAAAGAATTGTCCTGGGATTTAATGCCATCTTTATATCGAAATTTGGTGTGTCTTTTGGTCAGTCTTGTCTTAGATTAGGTCTTTCAGTTTTTCTCTTAAGACTGGTTTTGAGTCTGTAAAGTTTCTGAGCTGTTTTTTGTCTGTGAAACCATGTATTCTTCCGTCAAACCGGAAAGTGAGTTTTGCTGGGTACAGTATTCTAGGTGAAGCATTCATTTCATTCAGTCTTGTCACAATATCCCACCACTGCTTTCTGGCATTTAGTGTTTCTGGTGACAGGTCTGCTGTAAATCTCAAGGATGCTTGCTTGAATGTAATTTCCCCTTTTGATCTTGCTGTTTTCAGAATTCTGTCTCTATATGTGGGATTTGTCATTGTGACTAGGATGTGTCTTGGGGTGGTTTTTCTTGGGTCTCTTTTGGTTGGTACTCTTCGAGCATGCAGGATTTGATCACATATATTCTTTAGCTCTGGGAGTTTCTCTTTAATGATGTTCTTGACCATTGATTCTTCCTGGAAATTTTCTTCCTGGGTCTCTGGGACTCCAATGATTCTTAAGTTGTTTCTGTTGATCTTATCATAGACCTCTATTTTCATCTGTTCCCATTCTTTGACTAATTTTTCCATTGTCTGTTCATTTGTTTTAAGTTCTTTTCCAATCTCTCCTGTTGTATGGAATTGTTATGTATCTCATCTTCCACAGCACCAAGTCTATTCTCAGCTTCTGATACCCTGTCCCAGAGCTTATCCATTTTGTCATTCACTTCGTTTACTGATTTTTTCAGGCCTGTTATTTGACATGTTATTTCAGTTTGGAGTTTTGTGATTTCTGTCTTCATATTTTCTTGATTTTTATTAGTGTTTTGTTCTATTCTATTCATGGTTTCTTTGAGTTCTTTGAGTATATTCCATATTGCTACTCTAAAGTCCTTATCTGAGAGATTGATTAGTTGGTTGGTCGTTAACTGGTCATCAGAATTGTCATCTTCATTCTCTATGTCTGATGCTGGCCTGCGTTGTTTCCCCATTGTCACACTTGTATTGTGGGTTTTTCTACGTGTTGTAGTGGTATTCATTGGTTATATGATGCAGGCAGCACATTTCTCTGGCTCCGCCCTTTCTGGATGGGCCGACTTGCCTCCAAGGTAGGGGAGTCCTCCGTGGATGAAGCCTCACACAGGATCAAATCTTAGGCCCAAGCACGCAGCAGAGAAGACAGTCTGGAGAGAAATTCTTGCTTCTGTGATCCAGTACAGTTCTTAGTGTGGTTTTTTTCTTCTTGTGATGGTGTTCTTTTTTTAGAACGAGCACACGGCTGCGTAGCGAAGTGGAGCTAAGTGCCTTCTGGAGCCTCTTTTCAGCCCACTCTCAGGAGGTTTACGCAACACGATAGCAGAGAGACACACACAGGCAGCACTCACAGTTTTTCACAGTCGGGCCCCACTGATCAGGCGTAGTTTTCACTTGCTCGCTGGGCAGCTTCAGAATGCTGTATTTTTGGGGTTCACTTCCCAGTACTCTGAGGAGAGTCACTGGCTCACTGGGTAGCTTCCGAATGTAGTTTCTTTGTGGTTCGCTTCCCAGGGCTCTGAGGAGAGCTTCCAGAGTTCAGGAAAGACAGAGAAGAGTAGGACAGGGCTCCCTTCAGGTGCTCAGTTTCTGGTTCGCTGGGTAGCTTCCAAATGTAGTTTCTTTGGGGTTCGCTTCCCAGGGCTCTGAGGAGAGCTTCCAGAGTTCAGGAAAGACAGAGAAGGGTAGGACAGGGCTCCCTTCTGGTGCTCAGTTCCTCAGAAGAAGCACAGCCCGGTGGAGACTCTGCAGGTAGAGCAATCAGCACTCTGCCTGGAAACCCCCACCTGCAGCCATTTCTCACTCACTCACTGGCTCGCTGGGTAGCTCCCGAATGTAGTTTCTTTGGAGTTAGCTTCCCAGGGCTCTGAGGAGAGCTTCCAGAGTTCAGGAAAGACAGAGAAGAGTAGGACAGGGCTCCCTTCCGGTGCTCAGTTCCTCAGAAGAAGCACAGCCCGGTGGAGATTCTGCAGGCAGAGCAGTCAGCACTCTGCCTGGAAACCCCCACCTGCAGCCATTTCTCACTCACTCACTGGCTCGCTGGGTAGCTTCCGAATGTAGTTTCTTTGGGGTTCACTTCCCAGGGCTCTGAGGAGAGCTTCCAGAGTTCAGGAAAGACAGAGAAGGGTAGGACAGGGCTCCCTTCCGGTGCTCAGTTCCTCAGAAGAAGCACAGCCCGGTGGAGATTCTGCAGGTAGAGCAGTCAGCACTCTGCCTGGAAACCCCCACCTGCATCCATTTCTCACTCACTCCTATAATTTTTCCTAATTTTTCTTAAAACACATAAATGAGTGAGACTCTTATGTGTCCATCTCTTTCCCTCTACTTATTTCACTCAGCATAATAGAGTCCATGTCCATGCATGTATTGGAAACCTTCATGATTTCATCTCCCCTGATGACTGCATAATATTCTATTGTGTATATGTACCACAGTTTCTTTAGCCATTCATTTGTTGAAGGGCATCTTGGTTGTTTCCAGGTTCTGGCTATTGTAAATAATGCTGCAAATGAACATAAATGCGAAGAAAGGGTTTTTGAATTGTATTTTTGTGTTCTTAGGGTATATCCCTAGGGACTTATTCTCATTTCTAAATAGCCTAATAAATGCTTTGGAAACTATATTGGATATTATTTATATATTATATTTATATTAGCTATATAAAAATCATAGTGTGAGTCAAATTATTCCAGTCATTTTGTAACTAGAGAATGGAATATTATTTTATAAAACTATTTCTGAGTATGAAATATAGTTGATATATGGATAATTACTTACCCACATGAGATCAACCCTAGATTACTTTCCAGTACTGTATGTGGTCCCTCATGGAACAGAAGGACTAAAGCCTGAGCATAGGGTCAGGAATAATCTCTGAGCAGAGCAGTTTGACACAACTCACACATTCTCAGGAAAACAAAATAAACTATTGTGTTCACATTGAGCGAGGTAACTTAGGGTAGGAGGATTTTAAACTATTGTTAACTATCAGCTGTAATTGATGTTCAGATACTGTTAACACATATTAGTTGACATCGAGAGTCGCTTATGTTTAAAAACACCCGGAATATAATCTAAAATACTACAATAAACTGTTAAACAATGTAGATTCTTTTTTTTTTTTTTTTTTTGCTTAATGACAGATGCATTCTTTTTTTTTTTTTTTTAATTTTTTTTTTTTATTTAAACACCTTGATTACATACATGATTGTGTTTGGGTTTCAGTCATAAAAGGAACACCACCCATCACCAGTGCAACATTCCCATCACCCAAGTCCCAAATCACCCTCCTCCCCACCCAACCCCCGCCTGTACCCTAAACAGGCTCTACATTTCCCTCATACATTCTCAATATTAGGACAGTTCAAAATGTAGTTATTTCTCTAACTAAACTCATCACTCTTTGTGGTGAGCTTCTTTTGTGTCTGAAAATTATTATTACAAGGGTGTCTTTCATTTTTCTTAAAACCCATAGATGAGTGAGACCATTCTGCGTTTTTCTCTCTCTCTCTGACTTATTTCACTCAGCATAATAGATTCCATGTACATCCATGTATAGGAAAATTTCATGACTTCATCTCTCCTGACAGCTGCATAATATTCCATTGTGTATATGTACCACAGTTTCTTTAGCCATTCATCTGTTGAAGGGCATCTTGGTTGTTTCCAGAGTCTTGCTATGGTAAATAGAGCTGCAATGAATATAGGTGTAAGGAAGGGGTTTTTGTATTGTATTTTTGTGTTCCTAGGGTATATTCCTAGGAGTGGTATAGCTGGATCGTATGGGAGCTCGATTTCCAGTTTTTGGAGGAATCTCCATATCGCTTTCCATAAAGGTTGAACTAGACAGCATTCCCACCAGCAGTGGATAAGAGTTCCTTTCTCTCCACATCCCCGCCAACACTGTTTATTCTCATTCTTTGTGATGTGTGCCATTCTCTGGGGTGTGAGGTGGTATCTCATCGTTGTTTTGATTTGCATCTCCCTGATGATTAGTGATGTGGAACATTTTTTCATGTGTCTTTTGGCCATTTGTATTTCTTCTTTGTCAAAGTGTCTGTTCATTTCTTCTCCCCATTTTTTAATGTAGATTCTTTTAAGAGACCCTGTATGTCTGTGATTTGTATCTAGAATACAATATATACATATATATATCTATATGTATATTAAAATTGCTGAGTCTATTACTG
Source organism: Suncus etruscus (assembly GCF_024139225.1). Taxonomy (NCBI): domain Eukaryota; kingdom Metazoa; phylum Chordata; class Mammalia; order Eulipotyphla; family Soricidae; genus Suncus; species Suncus etruscus. The sequence goes on along the minus strand of NC_064857.1, from coordinate 65,436,748 downwards.
ATTTTAATACTATTACATTTGATTTAGCACTTGATACATATGAAATATTTAATAAAGTTTTAAATATTAAATGTTATTAAGAGCATGAGTGCAGAAAGCAACAAGACCATCAGGCTATTTTGTAGTTATTTGTGTTTTTTAATTCTTATATCTTACTATTTAAATAATGTTAAGTATCAGTGCAAGATTTTCCTTCATAAAATGGACTGGTGAAGATTGGCATAATCAAAAAAGTAGCATGTCTAAAGTAGCACACATACTATTTTTTAAACCTTGAAATTTTCAACTGTCATTCCACAGAGGATATTTTAAGAGGATGCTGTCTTAGTGAATTTCCCATGGTTCATGTCGGCACTCAAGCTTGATGCTAGGAATTGAATTTTGTCCTCAAGCAGAAACTGGAGCCACTTCAGCAATATATTTAAATTAACCAATCTCCTAAGACCGATCTATGAAATCAGAATGCCAACAATTTAATTAACAGTGGAAAATCCAACATCTAGAGATACCAAATTCAATTCTCTGAATAGTATTTTCTCTCTCATAGTCAGGTACTATGGAAAAAGCAGTATAAGTAGGGTACTAGCTGATGAACATGAAAACCAATATATATACACACATATATATATAATATATTTAATAATGGATCTAAGTCCTGAGTGTGTAATATCTTTGCATTAAAATAGTATAATATTGCATCTGCCTTAAATGTACATATCCATAATTAATTAGCACCATGTAGGTTACATCCTCGGTTAGTTATATACTGCCTCTTGTACAGGAATACTTATTTTACTTGGATATTCAAACTTTTAAAATTTATTATTATTTAACTTTTGCATATAAATAATTTCTACCTTTTCAATTGGTAATTTGGTCAGCTGTATGAATTTATTTTTTCATAACATTTTAGTGTTGTTTTTCTGTGAACTTGCTTATTAATTCTGTCCTTTAAAGATGACTAAATTATTTCATTCTTATTGGTAAGTATTTATTATTATCCTTTTGAAATCTATGAGCTTTCTCGAATTGGAAAGTTTGATTAGGATTTACCATGAAAAAAATAGAGAAATGTGAGGGAATGAGATGAAATTTAAAACTGCATTTATGGGGCCAGAGTAAAGTACTTCCCTAGCCACTTTCCTAGCATAAGGCTGACATGAGTTTGATCCCTGGATCCATATGGTCCCCTGAGTCTTCCAAGTGTAATCCCTGAGTACAGAACCAGGAAAAGTTCTTATAAATACTTGTGTGGCCCCCCAAAAAATAAAAAATATACATTTGGGAGTCTTTGATTTTACATGCTTTAAATAAAAAAAAATACACGAATCAACTGCACAAATAATATTTTAGGTCAACATACATACATGATATAATATTAAAAATACTTTTAGTGAAATTAGAAAATATTATACTGATACCATAAGAAGAGGTAAAATAGTGTACACATAAATATATGACATAGTACTTGCTAAAGATATAGTTCTCTTATAGCTATAACATGTCAGTATTAAATATTTATAGCTATAATCTATATATTTATATACTCTAAATATATATACATAATTATATTACTCCAGTTCTCTTTAGCTTTTGGGGTTTTAATATAAAATGTCATTTTAGAGCTAATTGTGAATTTAAAAGACGATTAATGGTGTATTTGTAAAAATACACTGATGCTTGATTGTCATTACAACAACTAGATCCAAAACAACTGATGTATTACTTAAAACTTGAAAATCCAAGTTTAACAATCAATAATTTCACTGAATTTTTGTTAATTTTATAGAGATTTCCCCTCATTACATGAATATCCCTTGGAAGGCATTTGCTTAGGAGGAAGGTCTCAAATCTTTATAGAATCAGAACAATCCCAAGATAGAATTGGGAATCTTTCCTTTCCTTTTGTCATTTAGCACAGCTAAATGTTTTTCATACTTATTAGTAAAATGACCAGAAGAAAACATATGTAATCATTTTCACAGAAAATATGCCGTACGATTATTATGCTTATGATGTTTTTTCAATCTTAGCTGAATCATCAGAATACTTGTATCTTTAGAATAATCGCTAAGGAGAATCAGGCTCTAAAGAGTTCAGACTTGCAATAAAAATTTTAAGTTAGGGACTTCAAGGGAAACCTATCCTGTGCCTGTCTGTATTTCTGAATACCTGAAGGTCTCCTCAGAGGCCTAGGGAGCACACACCCCCAAAACTGCATTTTGAAGCTGCCCAGTGAGTAAACTTTGGCTGTGGGGGTCACCATCCAATAAGCTGAGCTCTCTGGCCTGCGGAGGCTCCGCCCTGCTATGCCTTTGATCACTCTGAGGACTTCAAGGGAAACCTTTCCTGTGCCTGCCTGTGTTTCTTAATACCTGCAGGTCTCCTCAGAGGCCTAGAGAGTGCACCCCAAAAAACTGTCAACTAGAGCAGTGTGCACTCTTTCTAACCAATGAACCCCACCACAACATGCAGGAAAAACCACACTATAAGCGTGACAATGAGGAAAACTCGCAGGCAAACACCATGCACAGAGAATGAAGATGAAAGCTTGGATGACCTAATAAATTCCAACCACCTGATTAACCTCTTGGATAAGGAACTTAAAATAGCAATATTGAAGATGTTTGTAGAAATCAAAGAAAGCATAGATCGATCTGAACAGAACACAAAGACAGAAATCAGAAAAGTCCAAACTGAAATAACAGATCTGAAAATCATTGTAGCTCAACTGAAAACCTCAATGGATGGCCTCGCCAGCAGGGTAACAGCAGCTGAGGAGAGAATTAGAGTACTGGAAGATGTGATGAAGAAAAACTCAACACAGCAGAAAAAATTGGGAAAAAACCTTAAGACAAACGAACAGGCAATGAAAAAAGTACTCAAGGAATGCGAACAGATGAAAATAGAAGTCTTTGATAAACTCAACAGAAACAACATAAGAATCATTGGAGTCCCTCAGAGACCCAGGTAGGAGATCTACAGGAAGAATCAACTGTCAAAGACATCATCAAAGAGATACTCCCAGAGTTAAAAACTACATGCAATCAAATCCTGCATGCCCAAAGAGTACCAGCTAAAAGAGACCCAAAGAAAAACAACCCAAGACACATCCTCGTTACAATGACAAATCCCACAGATACAGATAGAATACTGAAAGCAGCAAGATCAAAAAGGGAAATTACATTCAAAGGATCATCCCTAAGACTTGCACCAGACATGTCACAAGAAACTCTCAAGGCCAGAAGACAGTGGCGGGATATTGTGACAAAACTTAATGAAATGAATGCCTCACTGAGAATACTACACCTAGCCTGACTCATGTTCACGTTTAAAGGAAGAATACATAGCTTCATGGATAAACAACAGCTTCACAGATGAAAAACCGGCCTTATAGGAAAAACTGACAGGTCTACTCTAAGACAAGAGAGACCAACAAACACAGCAAACTTATCTACAAAGATGACATTAAATCCTATGACAACCATCTCCCTCAATGTTAATGGACAAAATTCACCAACTAAAAGACACAGAGTGGCAAAATGGGTCAAAAAGATGAATCCAACCTTCTGCTGCCTACAAGAAACATACCTGAATAACCAGAACAAACATAGACTCAAAATCAAAAGCTGGAGGAAAATCATCCAAGCAAACAACATCCTCAAAAAAGCTGGGGTGGCCATATTAATATCTGATAACACCAACTTTATACTCAGAAAAGTAGTAAGGCATAAAGATGGACACTATGTACTAATCAAGGGATATGTGCAACAGGAAGAAATCAGACTATTAAACATATATGCACCCAATGAGAGACCAGCAAATTATCTAATACAATTACTGACAAATCTGAAAGAAGAAATCAATAATAACACAATAATTGTGGGAGACCTCAACACGGCCCTATCAACACTTGATAGGTCAAGCAGATTAAAACCCAACAAAAATATACTAGCCCTGAAAAGAGTAATGGAAGAAAGAGGACTAGTAGATATATACAGGGCACTCCATTCCAAAACACCTGGATACACATTCATCTCCAATGTACATGGGTCATTCTCCAGGATAGACTACATGCTGACACATAAAACATACCTCCATAAAATCAAGAGGATAGAAATCTTGCAGGCTACCTTTGCTGACCACAAGGCTCTGAAATTAGATGTGAACTACAAAGCCACACAGAAGAAAAACTTTAACAATTGGAAATTAAACACCCTGATACAGAACAACCAGTGGGTACAAAATGAATCAAAAAGGAAATCAAAACTTTCCTGGAAAAAAATGATAATGAAGACAGAAACTGCCAGAACCTATGGGACACAGCAAAAGCGGTCCTGAGAGGAAATTTTATAGCTCTACAAGCACACATTAGGAAGGAAGAAGAGGCATACCTGAATAACTTAATGACGCAGCTCAAAATATTAGAAAATGACCAACAAAAGGAACCAAAAATAGGGAGACAGAAGGAAATAACAAAGCTGAAAGCAGAACTCAATGAAGTGGAACACCAAAAAACAATCCAAAATATCAACAAAAGCAGAAGTTGGTTCTTTGAAAAAAAAAACAAGATTGATAGACCATTGGCAAAACTCACAAAGAAAGAGAGAGAGAGAAACTTGATAACCCGTATTAGAAATAAAAAGGGGGAGATCATGACAGATATTGCAGGGATTCAAAGGGTAATCAGAGACTACTCTGAGAAACTTTATGCTACTAACATGAGAACCTAGAAGAAATGGAAAAATTCTTGGACACTTATAACCTTCCACATTTAAGTAAGGAGAATGTATCATATCTAAGCACCCCCATCACTACTGAGAATTGAAACTGTAATCAAACATCTGCCCAAAAAGAAAGCCCAGGCCCAGATGGATTTCCTAATGATTTTTTTTCCAAATCTTTCAAGGTGAGCTACTACCAATCCTAGCCAGGCTCTTCCATGAAATTGAAAAAAACGGGAACACTCCCAAACAGCTTTTATGAAGCCAACATCACCTTGATACCTAAAACCAGACAAAGATGCTGCCAAAAAAAAAAAAAAAAAAAACTACAGACAATATTCCTGATAAATGCAGATGCAAAGATCTTCAACAAAATCCTGGCAAATAGGATCCAATGCATCATCAACAAGATCATACACTAAGACCAAGTAGGTTTCGTCCCAGGAATGCAAGGATGGTTTAACATCGTAAATCTATCAACATCATACACAACATCAACAAGAAGAAAAATAAAAATCCCACGATCATATCAATAGATGCAGAGAAAGCATTTGATAAGGTTCAACACCCATTCTTGATCAAAACTCTCAGCAAGATGGGAATGGAAGGAACCTTTCTCAATCTAATTGAAGCCATCTACCACAAGCCAATGGCAAATATTATCCTCAATGGAGAAAAACTAAAACCTTTCCTCTAAATTCTGGTATAAGACAAAGCTGTCTGCTCTCACCACTCCTGTTCAACATAGTACTGGAAGTTCTTGCTATAGCAATAAGGCTAGAAAAAGAAATCAAGGGAATCCAGATAGAAAAGGAAGAAGTCAAGCTTTCATTGTTTGCAGATGACATGATACTCTACTTAGAAAACCCTAAATTTTGGTACATATACACAATGGAATTTTATGCAGCTGTCAGGAGAGATGAAGTCATGAAATTTTCCTATACATAGATGTACATGGAATCTATTATGCTGAGTGAAATAAGTCAGAGAAGGAGAGAGAAAGATGCAGAATGGTCTCACTCATCTATGGGTTTTAAGAAAAATGAAAACATTCTTGCAATAACAATTCTTAGACACGAAAGGAAAAGAGCTGGAAGTAACAGCTCACCTCATGAACCTCACCACAAACAAGGATGAGTTTAGTTAGAAAAATAACTATGTTTTGAACTACACTAATAATGAGAATGTAGGAGGGAAATAGAAAGCCTGTCTAGAGTACAGGCGGGGGTTGGGTGGGGAGGAGATTTGGGACATTGGTGATGGGAATGTTGCACGGTGATAGCTGGTGTTCTTTACATGACTGAAACCCAAACACAATCATGTATGTAATAAAGTTGTTTAACCCTAAATCTTTACCAAAAAACTTCTAGAAACAATAGACTCATATAGCAAGGTGGCAGGCTACAAAATTAACACACAGAGATCAATGGCCTTTCTATACACCAATGGTGATAGGGAAGAGAAGGAAGTCAATAAGGCAATCCCATTCACATTAGTGCCACATCAAATTAAATAACTTGGAGTCAACTTGACCAAAGATGTGAAGGATTTATACAAAGAAAACAATAAAGCCCTGCTCCAACAAATAAGGGAGGACACACAGAAATGGAAACACATACCCTGCTCATGGATTGGCAGGATTAACATCATTAAAATGCCAATACTCCCCAAAGTATTATACAGATTTAAAGCGATCCCCTTAAAAATACCCATGACATTCTTCAAAGAAGTGGATCAAACACTTATAAAGTTCATCTGGAACAATAAACACCCTCGAATAGCTAAAGCACCCCTAGGGAAAGGAAAATGGGAGGCATTACTTTCCCCAACTTTAAACTGTACTACAAAGCAATAGTTATCAAAACAGCATGGTATTGGAATGAAGACAGACCCTCAGATCAGTGGAATAGGCTTGAGTTCTTAGACAATGTCCCCCTCACATACAAGCACCTTATTTTTGACAAAGGAGCAAAAAATCCTAAGTGGAGCAGGGAAAATCTCTTCAACAAGTGGTGCTGGCAGAACTGGTTAGCCACTTGCAAAAAAGCGAATATAGACCCCCAGTTAACATCATGTATGAAGGTAAAATCCAAATGGATTAAAGACCTTGATATCAGACCTGATACCATAAGGTATATAGAACAACACATAGGTAAAACACTCCATGACATTGATACTAAAGTCATCTTCAAGGAGAAAACTGCACTTTCCAAACAAGTGGAAGCAGAGATCAACAGATGAGAATACATTAAGCTGAGAAGCTTCTGCACCTCAAAAGAAATTGTGCCCAGGATACAAGAGCCACCCACTGAGTGGGAGAAACTATTCACCCAACACCCATTAGATAAGGAGCTAATATCCAAAATAAACAGGGCACTGACAGAAATTTACAAGGAAAAAAAAAACATCTAATCCCATCAAAAATTTGGGAGAAGAAATGAACAGACGCTTTGATAAAAAAGAAATACAAATGGCCAAAAGGCACATGAAAAAATGCTCCTCGTCACTAATCATCAGGGAGATGCAAAACAAAACAACGATGAGATACCATCTGACACCACAGAGGTTGGCACACATTACAAAGAATGAGAACAATCAGTGCTGGTGGGAATGTGGAGAGAAAGAAACTCTTATCCACTACTGGTGGGAATGCCGTCTAGTAAAACCTCTATGGGAAGCGATATGGAGATTCCTCCAAAAACTGGAAATCGAGCTCCAATTCGACCAGCTATTCCACTCCTAGGGATATACCCTAAGAATACAAGAATACAATACAGAAACCCCTTCCTCACACATATTTATTGCAGCACTATTTACCATAGCCAAGCTCTGGAAACAACCAAGATGCCCTTCAACAGATGAATGACTAAAGAAAATGTGGTACATATACACAATGGAATATTATGCAGCCGTCAGGAGAAATGGAATCATGAAATTTTCTATACATGGATGTACATGGAATCTATCATGCTGAGTGAAATAAGTCAGAGGGAGAGATAGAGATGCAGATTAGTCTCACTCATCTATGGGTTTTAAGAAAAATAAAAGTTATTCTTGCAACAATCCTGAGAAACAATGAGAGGAGGGCTAGAACTTCCAGCTCACTCAATGAAGCTCACCACAAAGAGTGGTGAGTGCAGTTTTAAAAATAACTACACAGAGATCTACCATAATCATGTGAATGTATGAGGGAACTGGAAAGCCTGTCTAGAGTACAGGTGGGGGTGGGGTGGGATGGAGGGAGATTTGGGACATTGGTGGTGGGAATGTTGCACTGGTGAAGGGGGTGTTCTTTACATGACTGAAACCTAATCACAATCATATATGTAATCAAGATGTTTAAATAAAGGGAAAGATTTTTAAGTTAGGTTCATAAGAGAACTCTTTTTCTTTCAGGTTGCTATTTTAAAATGAATATACGCACAATATAAATATAATGCCCTCTAAAGTTACATAAGAATTCTTTGTATATTATGGTAAGACTTCTGGGATTAGCTCAACTACTTACGAGGGAAAAAAACCACAATGATAACTTAGGGAAATGATAGATGGAATGAAGTTTTTTAAATTTTGCCAGAGATTCACATAACTTATGAGTACTAAAGTTGAGAAAGCAGCAAGAGAAAAGTTTGACAAGTAAAGACAATTGTGTAGTATTTTCAAGAAAATAAGTTACAGATATTAATCATTAGAGAATTTAAGGCCAATTGTGCTTTATTACATTTATTAGAATAAAAAGACAGTGAGTACTTATATAACCTAAGTTTAAGTCATTAGAACTTTGAATAAAGATGCTCTATCAAGTAATGAATGCTCTGGGGATTAATTGAAGAATATTTTTCAATTGCCATGGCTTTTGATGATACTATATGTAATGAAAAATATTGTCAATTTTTCTAATACATTCTGTTATTAATTATTGAGCTTCTATAATACATCTGGCACAGTGATATTTGCTAAATAGTAAAGTTGAAAAAGTGGCATGCATTAAAATAATTGATGAAAGCAAGTTTTGAATGGCAAAGTGGAATGAAATCATGTTAGCATACTAAGAATATCTAAATTGTAGTGGAATTACATTTAACTTCAGAAAAGAGCATTTATATAGCCGAGTGACAGCACAGTGGTAGGGCATTTGCCTTGCATGCAGCAGACCCAGGACAGACCCAGTTCGATCCCTGGCATACTATATGATACTCTGAGCCTGCCAGGAGCAATTTCTGAATGCAGAGCCAGGAGTAACCCTAAGTGCTGCCTCATGTAGCCCAATCAAAACAAAACAAACAAACAAACAAAAAAAGGAGCATTTGTAAATTCTAAGCAATGCTGTAAATGGAAGTAGCATAGGTTTTAAGTTACATTGAGTTGATTGTTGCTTTGATAACATTTTTTGAGAGTAGAAAAATCAGATGTCATAGCTGAACAAAGGGAAGCTAAGGTGTTATACATTTCTTTTAATTTATGTAAAATTAATTTGGTTGTTTTACTTGAAGCAAAATTCCTCTCTACTGACGGAAAAGTAATAATAGAATAAAATATTTTAACTTATAGTAAATTATATAATTTGTATTTAAGAACTTTTAAATTAAATCTTAAAATACATGTTACAATTTACAGAACATAGCACAGCCTATTGAATTACCAGGTTTTATATTTTAGTTAATATATGCAAGACTATAGTCATTTAAATATATGAAAAATTGAATTGAGCTTGAAGAGTTTTGCTCAAGTGTTTTATAGATAAAATATTGTATGATCCTAAAATATTGACTTGTTTCTTTTAGTATTTTCAGTTAGAAAGTTGGTGGCTAATTTAGATTTAAAATCTGGTGAGTTCCTGTCTTTTGTTTTCAACTCAAGTAGGCTTCAGGTTATCAACTGTTTTTTGGCTTGTATAATATTAAATTATTTTCTTCAGAGAAAAGGAAATTACATAATAAAATAATATTTCATTATATTTTTATATCTTACTTATTTGTACTAATTTTGACATTACTATATCTAAAATAGAAATAGGGTAGAGGAGGGAGATATGGGATGCATACTGGGAACAGGGGCAGAGGGAGGACAGCACTGGTGGTGGGAATGCCCCTTATTCATTGTCACTATGTACCATAAATGATGCAGTGAAAGATTTGTAATGCACTTTGGTCACAATAAAAAAATTAAAAAAAAAAGAAATTGTTCAGGGTGCATAATAACATGAAAATATGATTTTATGCTCCCATTTTAGTATAAATGCAGTAATAAAAGTTACTTAACTTTTGGGGCCAGAGAGAAAGCGTGGATGTAATGCATTTGCCTTTCATGAAGAAGGTCAGTGTTTCAGATCCCGGAATCCCATATGGTCCCCCGAGCCTCTCAGGAGCAATTTCTGTGCATAGAGCCAGGAGTAAACCCTGAGTGTTACCGGGTGTGACCCAAAAACCAAAAAAAAAAAAAATTTACTTAACTTTAGACTATAGTGTTATAAAATATCAAATAACTTACATGATTATTTCACTAACAAATTAAATCAATGGTATTTGACTAATACCATTTGAATAATACCTGAATCATAATCATTATGTTATTTTTATCAATTCTAAATATATTACAAACTTTCTACATTAATAACTAAACTGTTATCAAAGTGATGGTAATATGTGAGAAGTTGGGACTTGTACAAACCAAATTTAAAGTTCATAGAATTGTCCTTCTATCTCCTTTTTCATTAAATAAATACATTTTTTGTGAAGTTTCCATAAAGCAAGGACATAGTGTAAATAATGAAATTTGATAATCTCTATATGTGTATAGAGGCTATATATACATTTTCTAATTTATGTATCTTATTTAATGTAAACATGGTTATGTGAATGTGTAAAAGAAATAGAAATGTGCAGCGGAACCATTGGAGGTAATGAAGTAGAGAAGGTAAAAGAAAGTTTCTTAAGTACATTCTACTTGAATAACATTAGTTGCATGATCTGGATGTACAGACAATTTTGACAAACACTATAGCAATTTATGAACAGTTTTATATATTTCAGTTATCTATGATGTTATATTCTGAATGGTTTCTTTATAAAAGCTGATTGTTGTTAAGAATCGATTCATTATTCAACAACTTAGAAAATACATTGCAATGTAAATACTCATTAAGTATCAATGTGTTCCAATCATTTTATGGATAAATCGCAATTGTCATTCAGTCTTTATAGTTGTATTTAGTCCCCCCCCACATTTTAAGAAGGATAAACATCAGTACTTCAGCAATCCAATCTATTTTGAAATTTTGAAATGAGTGACAAAATCTATGATGCAAACCCATATCTCATGAATCAACTGACAATTTGCTTAAATGCGCTGAAATTATATTATAGAATGGCACAAAGTGGGTGGAAAAAGGCTAGTTTTTAAGTTTTAATTTTTGATATTTTGGGAAATGATTGCTTTATCATTTCTGTAAAAACCATTAAACTTCTTAATAACTAACATATTAAAAATGTAGCTGTGTTCATTTTGCTCTTGTAGACTAAAAAATAGAGTTGTTCTGTATGAATACCAAATCAAATGGTTGTGAATGAAAATAGAAAACAAGAGAAACTAAACAATGAGAATAGTGAAAATCAAAATGTCATGGCAAAGAATAATCTAAAAAACTATTTTTTAATGGTGGCTCTTGCAGAAAAAGCCTGATATCTTTGGTTACACACAGCTCTATTTAATAAATACAGCTACTTGTATATGCAAGGCAGCATAGTTTTTTTTTGTCAGATCACATCTAAGTGCAAAGCTCTTTGTCTCATTTGAATTTGATACATGTAAAGAGATCTGAATTTGGATAGCAGACAATAAAAGGAAAAAATAGATTTGAAACAAGAATTCCAGACAAAACTAAATATTTGTGTAATGCTTCCTCATTGAAGCACTTTTACATTATTTCTAGCGAATGCAAAAGTGCCAGGCAAAAGCAGGCAGATACAAATAAACACACACACACACACACACACACACACACACACACACACACACACACACGAAAAGCTGGCATTTTCAAGAGAAACTTTAAAGTATATTAATAAATACAACATGAACTTCTAGTGAAGGGAAGATGTCAGGTTGTTACCTGAAGCTTGTTCCTCTTTTGATTCTTTAGGCTCTTTTACCACTTTTCAAGCGATTTTGAAATTTTCGTTGTTGATGACAGTTATTGCTCACCTTCCTAAAATTGGTCTTTAAAATGACTTTGTGCTTTAATGCAGACGGAAAAAATCCTTCATTCTGGTGATCAGTTCCAAAGGCTCGGAAACAGCACAATCAATCACACGTAGCACCTGATGGATGTGTCAGGCGATAAGCTAGCTGGAGCTGTTTCAAGGCCACTGACTCTGAATCTGCAATCGCACTGGATTCCTATAATGCTTGGGTCTTGGGGCTAAAGCCAGGGTCAACAAAAGTGTCCTTTTCTCTACAGATAATTTGAAACACCAACAAATTAAGTGAAGATGATCAAGCATTAATTTATAAAGCACCCTCGAGTTATGCATAAATTCAATAATTCCCATAATGGAAAGACTGAAAGTTCATTTAATGAAAGCATAGAACTTTAGTAATGTTAAATGCCATAATAATCATAGATTTGTCCATTTACATAAGACAAACTATCCTTGAAGAAGACAACTAAAGATATAAGATGCATTAGTAAGCTTTAAATGCATTTTTTCTTTCCCAAACCCCTAAATGTATATTTTTGATAATAGTTATAATTTGAAGATGCACACAGGATATTACGAAGTGTATGGGTATGATACTAATCTATATCTAATTGAAATGATATAACAGTCAAGCTAAATGTACTTATTATCTTCTTTGTTACTGTTTTCTTTTGGAATGAATATGTCAGAAATATATTTTCTGTCAAATATATCAATATATTTTCAAATATATCAATTTTTATTTTATTATATATCAAATATATAAATTATTTTCCATTTTAGTAACTATAATCAAGTATATGAATCATACTATGCAATATTGCTCAAGACATATCTCTCTAACTCCAGGTTTGACTGATGCCTCATTTTCCCCAAACTCACCCCATAATCAGTTCACCTCAACAGCATAATCACTTTATACTTTTTTTTTTTTGTTTTTGGGCCACACCCGGTGGTGCTTGAAGTTACTCCTGGCTGTCTGCTCAGAAATAGCGCCTGGCAGGCCTGGGGTTCCATATGGGATGCCGGGATTCGAACCAACCACCTTAGGTTCTGGATTGGCTGCTTGCAAGCAAATGCTGCTGTGCTATCTCTCCGGCCCCATACTTTATACTCTTTTTTTGAGTATTTTTTAACTTCGCTTTTAGGTATCATATTATATTTATGTTTCCTTTTTGACTTACGTCTTCCAACTTAGTTCATATTCTCTTAAATGGCAGGATTTTGCTTCTGTATTATTGGCTTAATAATTATCTTGCAATCTATCCTTTCTCTTTCTATCTCTTGGCAGCTTTCACTTTCTTTGAAATATCATCTTCCTTGTGCAATCAATTAACTATGAACCCTTGGTCTATTTATGTGCCTTAACTATTGTGGCGAACTGTGATGTACATGAGAATGTTAATATCTCTCTGAGACAGTGGCTTCACTTTTCTTGAGTGATTTATTATAAAGGCTTTCCAAATAAAGAATTGAATTTGTCAGGTTAACAAGTAATCTCCAAAAAAACATAATGCCACCAAATCTTTCCAGGTAGATCTTTCCAGGAGGTAGATCTCAGAAAAAGATCTATGACCTTCTTGGAATGGGGTGCCAAAATTCTCTTTTCTTTGTGAAGGAACTGCCTCCTATAGCCACACTAATACTTCACAACTTAGAAAAGTTTTAGTTCTACAATTAATTTTAAAAAATTATCCTAGTTGAAAACAGTCTATGGGCTGAAAACTTTTTTGAAGTATTGGAATTGGAGTATGATGAATCACACCGTAATTATCATAAAACAAACAAACAAACAAAAATCCCACAGAAGCACCTGCCCATAAGTGTCAACTTGCTGCAGAGAAACAGTCAAGCTCTACATCTGTTTTGCAAAAAACCATGATGCTGCTGAAAATTCCCAGGTAGACTGGTTCTTGCTGATAACTCTGTAACCTTTTCAGAATAGGGACTGGTCAGTTGCCCTTTCTTCCTGAAGATACAGCATCGTGAAGTCCTATCTGAGAGCCTTCTACATAGAAACATCCCAGCTGCATAGCCAAACTTCAGCAAAGTTAAAAATAGCAAAATTTTCCCACAAGTATAGCTCTAGATCATGTGGGCAGATATGTCGCCATGCTACAGTGCTGTCAGACCAATAGCATCACTACTGATGAGAAAGTTGCATAGAAGACCCCCAATTTCAGTGAGCCAATATAGTAACACAAGACTCAACTATCATAAACAAGATCCTCAGATAATGGCTTTATTAACATCAATGTAAGATATAATAACCATCACAAATTGGCTCTTATTAAAATAAGTTTTCATAATTCCCTGTGCCTTTGTGTTACAGTAAACAATATGAAGTACTGAGCAGTATATGAGCAGGCTGTGGTGGTAGTAGGGAAATGGGATATTGGTAAAAGGAGGCCACACTGTGGTAGGGTTGGTGCTGAAACATGTAATGCCAGAAACAACTGTTATAAATAACTTGGTAAATATGGTGTTATAAGTAAAATAATTCAAAAATCGTCAAAGCATTCAATGCAGTTTTGAAACTGTGCTGAATCTTTGTCATGCCTAAGACCATTAACAAAAATAAACTAATACAACATAATTAGTTATAGGCATAGGTTTAGATAATAAAATGCAGTAAAATAAAAAATACAATAACATTTACAGTAAAACACTGGTGACTAAAACATTTCTCAGTTTTGGGGGCCGGAGAGATAGCATAAAGGTAAGGCATTTGCCTTGCATGCAGAAGGACGGTGGTTTCGAATCTTGGTATCCCATATGGTCCCCGAGCCTACCAGAAACAATTTTTGAGAGTAGAGCCAGGAGTAACCCCTGAGCACTGCCAGGTGTGACCCAAAAACAACAACAAAAACATTTCTCAGTTTGAAAAATCCATACTTATAAAATACCAATTCTATGTTGTTTTACTAATCAATTTAAGACTTTAATTATCTCATAAACACTTCTAACACTTTAACTCTCATTTTGTAAAACTCAAGTTAGATTTATTTCTTGTAGTTTTTTTTTATTTCTTTCTTTTAGCTTTCATTCTTTTATTTAAAATATTTATTTTTATGCCTGATACACATCAGACGAATAAAAAGTATTTTATTTTTATGTGCTCAAATAACCAAATACTAGATTTTATGCTGATATAACTTCTGAGGAGATCATTCAGAATTTAGTATCCCAGACATATTTTGACAACAAAAGAAATGAGTCATTAAGCACTGACAACCCCTATTGTTATTCCAAATTCAGGTGAATCAATAAGAAGTTTTACATCAGACTAGAGAAAGAGCAATAACCTTTAAATTAGTGCTCCACATGAAGAAGTAATTAGGTGTTCACTTTCAGAGAGGTCGAACCATCACCAATTGTACAAATGCCTGCCTCTGAAGCTGTATTCATTAATGTAGTAATGAGATGTTGAAATAGCAATACCGAGCAAATCTACAATGCAGGGAAACTAATTGGCTTATGGATACTTCCAGCTATCCTGCTGCTCCAGAGACAGACACTTCTTTATCTAGGAAGGACATTTTGAAATTTATTATTGGTGAAACACTATGCTACTATAGCTCGCATAGTTATAGATATCTGTATTAAGGATCTCTTTTTTGTTGTTTGTTTTTAGCAATGCAGAAAAAGAATTTCCATGCCATGGAAAATCCTTTGTAGTTTCCAAAGAAATATATTTTGTAGACCAAGCATGATCTTAGTTATCTCATAAAAGAAAATCCGTTTGGAATAAAAAATTATCTATTTATACTCACAAGAGAGGTCAGATAGCAGAGTCATCTCCAGTTTACTATTTCCTACTGGATGACCCCATGCCACAAAGACTTGTGAAGTCATCTTATAAATTTGGTAAGTGCTTAACCAGCTTAACCCTGGTAATATAATCTAATCTTCCTGAAATTTTTATAGTTGATGCATTTTGTCATCTTCCAGCAAGGACATAGGTCATTATGCTGGTATGTACTATGGAATTGAATGCAACTAAAATTAACTAAATTAAATATTGTTACAGGTTGCTATTAAACCTTGATGTATCCTCATATTAATTTATTATAAGTTGTGCTACATCCTACATCTTCATAATTTATTTTGCGTATTAATTATGCTATTTTCTGACTTGATGAAAGATGAATTGCATTAAGATTAGAATCAGGAGAAAATGAAATAAATGGAGAGCCAACTGCAAAAGACTTCCTTTGGAGCCTTACTAATCAACAAAACTATATGCTTTGTAAATATATCTTTCAATTCAAACTCATATTTGTCACTGTACATTGAACAAGTAGGCCCGAGTTAAAAGATTACAAAATAAATAAACTTAGGAATACTATATACATATGTGTATATATATATATACATATATATATTATCTCTCTGAACTTTGTGAACAACTAATAAGCTTAATTATAGTCTTCGGAGTTCCATAAGAAATAAAAGAATATTTTCATTATAGTTTTGTCCTATTTAATACTTTGTTTATTAAGAATATGATATATAGGATTGTGTTTTTAAAATGTGTCTTTTAAACTGATATTAATTATTCTTTAGAAAGTGATAAGGCATGTCTAAAATACAAGTCACAGAAAATACATTAATTGAAAGATGGAAACTAAAATTAATATTTATTGTGATACTTGAACATAGTGCAGAGACCTAGTGATGGCAATATTTTGCCAAGAGAAGTTTATTTAAATAGTAATGAAAATACCTACCAAGTTATCTATCTACACATTTATCTGCTCAAACATGTAAGAGAGGTGAGTGAGTTTGTAAATACCAGCATCAAATTCTCTGCAGAGTCAACGGTAAGTATCTCAGTTGTCCATTGAAGCACGTATTTAGATGACTTGATTAATTAAATAATAGCATTTCTGATTTATTATTGTGCCGTAGATCTCACTAATTACCAGACATTATTTGTTTTCCTACGTAATACATCTTTTTATTTCACTTCTAATTGAGATTAAAAAATAAACATTACAGCAGTTCAAAGTCTTATGAAGACTGATTTATGTAACAATAGTGTAAATTAACATTTTTTACCAAAGAACATGCTTTAGTCTACATATAATGCATTATGAATTCTATTTTCTGACTTTCTCATGACTGCAGTTTGATAAAAAAAATACTAAAAATTACTGTTATCTCCATAGTGTTAAATCATAGCCAGACTGTATTGCTATGATGTAAATATTGTTATGCAATGGGGTTTAGCAAAGAAAGGTGTTACATGATTAGTATCTTTATTCCTTTTACCTTGCTAGCATCCATAGCATAAGCATAGCTATGCTTATCTGCCTTTCCTAACTTCCCAAATGTGTGACTCTACATCTAGAGCAATTGCTAAACTATTAAATGCAGATTTGGAAATGAATGACACATTTATGATGCTAAAATAGTGAAAAGATTATAAGGGTTTTTGATTTTATCTGTAGTTCTTTTTAATAAGTCGTGATATTGGATTCAAAATGCATGTGAATATTTTCTAAAGCATAGTTTAATTGGTTCCCCAAATATAAAATGAATAAATAAAAAACTACCACTAATAATTAACATAAAACAGTTTAGATATAATTTGCAGGATACCACTGCTTCATAGGCTAAGTTCATCCATTCATTTTAAATGGCATTTGCTATTCCAACAGAGTTAGTTCAAAGCATCTTGAAAATTATGTGTACTGGTGTCTAATAAGAGATTTTATACAACTATAATAAGTTAAAATGACTTTTAGATAAATGAACATATCTATGGACAGTAATTTAAATGGAAAACAAAGATTTGAAAAAATTCAGTCCTTTACTTACATTTTTATTTTTATTTTTCTAAAAAAGCAGCTCAGATCTTCAATTTCTTGGTTGGCTCTGGTCTGGTCTAGGGAGTCTAATGGAATTAATATTAAGGGAATAGAGTAGGTTGCTTTTCTTACTATATAAAAGTATGGTGCACCAATAGTTATCATAAAAAATAAAGTATATTTCTCATAAAACCACATCCGAATTTTTCTTTTTGAATGCATAGTTCAGAATGTAAGGCCAGTTTTTTATTCTTAAATTTTCACTAAAAGTATACATTGGTCATCCCTATACATTATCTGAACTGTGTAATGCATTTCACCTTTTGGAAAATGCATTTTCTACTCAAAAATAGTTTTCTTTTACAACTCTCAATTATCGCAATAAAATATTAATAGCTACCTGGCACTTATAATTTCTCTTGCTATATGGCCATGTGTCTATAATGACTTCTGCTATAGAAATAGGTTTAGCATAATAAATTCTACATAATTTCTTTCATCAAATTTTACACATTCATTTGACTACTTTAATAACTCATGCTTACTGCTGATGACAGTAATACTAAATCAAATGCAAAGATTTCTGTGTGCTGTGATATTTTCCTTTAACAGATCATAGTGAAACATATTTTAATTTAAGTACATTTTCCATTACTGCCAAAGATTCTTTCCTCTACACTATCTCAAGGATTCTGTTTGCAAATGTCATTTTAGATAAAGTTACCAAACAATTCTTGTTATATGAGAACAAATTAACCAAATAAAAAGGGCATATTCATAATTCAACTTCCATAAAATACACAATCAAATAAATTAAACCACAGGACAGTAAATAAGAGTGTGATTTTATTCAAAAGCCTTTTTTTAATTGGCAGTGTGATATTGTAAAACACATATAATTTAAAATATTTTTATATTTTAGGTTTCTTTTTTCTTGGGGGGGGCAAATACTGCAACACTCAGGGGTTATTTCTGACTCTGTGCTCAGAAATCACTTCTGGTAGTCCTGGGGGACCATATGAGGTGCCATGATTCAAACCACTGTCTGTCCTGGATTCACTGCATGCAAGGAAAACTCCCTACTTCTGTGCTATTTCTTTTGCTTATTTTAGATATTTTATATTAAATCAAGTAAGTGGATTTGAATTTTAGTTCTGGCTAATTAATTAGCTTACTTCTGAAATTTTCTTAAATATATTTTTTTTCTCATTTGGCATGGTAATATTATGCAGGTAGATCATTTGCCATGGAAGCAGTGGACCCACTTTGATCCCAGATTTCACAAACATTCCTCTGAGAACAACTAGGAGTGATTCATGGGCACAGAGTTAGGAGTAAGCCCTAAGCATTCTTCCCCTCAAACAAAACAAAACCAAAAAGGAAGGAAGGAAGAAAGAAAGAAAAGAAGGAAGGAAGGAAGGAAGGAAGGAAGGAAGGAAGGAAGGAAGGAAGGAAGGAAGGAAGGAAGGAAGGAAGGAAGGAAGGAAGGAAGGAAGGAAATGAAGGAACGAAGGAAACAACCAAACAATAAAAAAGAGAAAGAAGGAATAAAAAGAAAAAAGAAAGAAAGGAACCTAATGTTTATAAAATGATGTTCAACTAAAACTATTATGCTAAAATACAAAACTAAGTGAAAGTTAACAACAGAAAAAAAAATTAACAGATAGATGCACTGGGCCAGGGAGATAACTTAATGACAAAGATAGAACACTTGCCCTGCTGTATGGAGGGAAGCCCAGAGTTTGGTGTGGGCACAACTGGTCAGCCACTTTTAAAAAAGCAAACTCAAACATACATCTAACACCATGCACAAAGGTCAAATGTAAATTGATTAAAGACCTTGATATCAGGCCCGAAAACATAAGGTAGGTAATACACTCCATGACATTGAGACTAAGGGCATCTTCAAGGAGGAAATAGCATTGTCCAGAAAAGTGGAAGTGGAGATAAACAGATGGGACTATAATAAATTGAGAAGCTTCTGCACCTCAAAGGAAATAGCGCTTAGGATACAAAAGCCTCCCACAGAAAGGGAGAAACTATTAACCCAGTACCCATCAGATAAGGGGCTATTATCAAAAATATACAAAGTACTGACAGAACAAAACAAGGAATAAAAACACCTAACCCCATCAAAATGGGGAGAAGAAACGAACAGATAATTTCTCAAAGAAGAAATACAAATGGCCAAAAGGCACATAAAAAATTCTGAACATCACTAATCATCAGGGAGATGCAAATCAAAATAACAATGATCCCAGCATTATATGGAGCACTGGGCATCTGTAGGAATATTTCCAGAGTCCAAAAACATTGTTAGTATTGCTTGTTAGCTCCTAGAAGTAACAAGTCTAAGCAATACTGCATTGCTGGTTCAGGTATCATTAATATTGATTTGGGGCTCAAAGCACCTTACTGGGAAAGCACACACCACCAAGGAAACACATATATGATATAAAAGTAGTTATTTGGGACATAATTATAGGAAAGCACAATAACCAGATTTCGTTAATATTTAGCATAATTAATAGCTTGAACATTTTCATTAAACAAATTTGTTTTTATGACAAATTAACTTCATCAAATAATTTAATAACTTACTTTTAAAATTTTAGCAATTATATAAGTTTAATTAATGCATTTAATTTATTTCCCAGTTTTACTTATGTTCATGACTTCATTTTATAAAGCTGAGACTATAAGGATTTAATACCAATTTTGTTTCAAAATTTGGGCATCTCTCACTCATTACTCTGGGGAATCGTGGCCACTTCCAAGGATACTCAAAGAAACTGGCCTAATGGTCTCAATGCAATGAATGTCAATGTTTAAATATGGACATTTTAGATAGCTTAACTTAAAAACATCAAGTATGCAGTAAAATTTCTGTTATCTTTATTAAATTTTGAAGTGAAGAATATTGTTTTGCTATTGAGAATGCTTTTGGTAGATAATAATGGTTATAGTAAATTCTGGAAAGCCAGTCAAAGCTGTTTTCTACCCTATTAATATTTTATTTCTGCTTTCAGATTACTTGACAAAAGATCCATGGCTTTGTTTATTTATCATAAAAATCAACATCTGTTATTTCTAAAATTATATATTTAAATGCAAAGAAAGCATAAGTTTATTTTCTCAATAATTTGCTTTCTAGTTTTTGAGAGAGTAGTCAACACTTTTTTCTACAGAATAGAAGGGATAATGACATAACTATGCACAACCTTTTGTGAGAACACTTATTCTGTAAGCAAAATTTTTTATTTTACTTTTCCCAGTAATATCCAATTTCTGAAAATATGTTATCAGGACACCATTAATGTACAGTTATTCTACTATTTATTTCAATCCCTCTGGTCTCAGGGAACTTAGGAGTATTTTCAAGAATAGAGTTTATGTATGTGTTGATTATCAGAAAGTGCAGGCTGGTAATGATTTTACTTTCTAATATCCACTCACTGCATTTCCAGATACTTTTCTTCAAAATTCTTTTGTTAAAAGAAGTATAGAGTGAAAATAAAACTCAGGTTCAAAGTATTCCTTCATTAGAAGTATGTATTCTGGAACTGTCTTGTATTGGAACTGAATCAACATTACTAGAGTGTGTGCTACTTAGAAAGAAAATGAAGTCTCCCAAAGTCCCAGATGATTTGTCCTTTGGGTGACAATGACTTTAGTTTTCACAGTGATTCTGAATTTTCTGTTGTCTCTTAATGCCCTTAAATTTGTGAACTGCACAATCTTCATTTCAATTCAAAAGAAACTTTGAGATTTTGAGATCTATTTTAAGAAAGTAGACACATTCTCTCACTCAAAGGAATATAAAGTGTATATTAAGATTACAATGCAATGAGAGCTTTGTGTTGTTAAAATATATCCATACTTATCTCAACTAATTAATGAACCAATTGATCTATTTGGGGCATGTTTTGTAACACTACCCTGGCCTCTTTGTAATGTGTTGGTGACCTCAGCTAAACTGTGTTGTTCCCGAATTGATTAATATCTACTTTCCTTACTTTTACAATTACAAACCAATTTCATCAACCTAAGCAAAATTTTTAAATGAAGTCCATGTTTCTAGATGCTAAAAAGATTGTACAGACTACAGGATTCAGTCCTTATGTTGAACTGGCCCACATTCAATCCCTGACACTCCATATGGTTGTTCCAGCCCCTCTAAGATTGATCCCTGCCTGAACACAGAACAAAAAGTAAACTTGAACACTACTGGGTGTATCCATACAAAACAAAGCAAACAGAAAAACAGAATACATTTTCTTATTAAACTATGAGTTTTTAGAATTCTTGATTAATGATGACATTGATTTAAAATTTTCAAAAAGGAAAATACTTTAAGCCACTAAACCATCCCATATAGATTCACCAGGCTGAGCACACTGTGGTGTGCTTCTCAGAAAAAAATGTGGGAAGATTTCACTCCATTATAAAGAGGTACAAAACCCATTACCCAAACTCAGTATTCTCAGATTTAGAAATGGCCAACTCCACAAATAGAATTCATCAGTCACCAAATCATTCTTTTCCCATAACTCCTGGAGCATGCAGCCACATATGTGGGTGAATTTTTTCCCCAGATTTTACAGTGCTGATATAAACGCAGAAAATTTTATGGGAAAGTTGTATAGAAAGTCACCAAGCTAAATGAATGAAAACAGAAACACAGAAGGCGTATTTAGAACCAATCATCTCATTAAATCTTGAGACAATAATTTTAGTAACACCACTGTGAGATATAATAATGGTCACAAATGGACTTTTATTGATTTGTTTTCTGATAGTCCCATTTGCTATTTCATTGTAATAAGCAATGTGAAATAAATTATTTTGTGTTTGTTAAGGAAGCAGGCTTATGGAGTGGGTGGAAACCTGGAGACAATGTTGAGGGAATGTCTCACTGGGGGTAGGATAGTGGTTGGAACACAGAATGCCTGAAACAATTGTAGAATAAACAATTTTGTAAACTGTCTAAATAATAAAAAGAGTAAAACTGGATAATATTTGATTCTACAGTTGTGAAAAAAACTCAAACAAATTGTGTCATACAACACATAAAGAATAAAAAATTCACACAGTATTGAGATAAACTCTGGGAAGAGAGATGAACTATATAGTTGGCTATAGCTGCCTTATGCTAGAAAGTTGGGTTTAAACCTTACAACTTATTAGTTGTAATATGTCAAAAAAAAAGACCCTTCAGACCACTCCACATGCCAGGATTTCTGGGTCTTTGACTGGTATGTGGGGGGCTCTGGGCAGGACAGCCAGCCACAGGTCCCCTGGGCTGAACTCCTAGTCCAGGGGGCCAAGATCCCCCCAAACCTGGTGGGTCTTCAGGGCCACGCCTGGTTAATCGGGCCCTGGGGGGAGGCGGGGGAGAAATCCCGCCCTTTGCATCCCAAAACTGCAGAGGCACGGCTGGGCTCAGACCACTCCACATGCCAGGATTTCTGGGTCTTTGACTGGTATGTGGGGGGCTCTGGGCAGGACAGCCAGCCACAGGTCCCCTGGGCTGAACTCCTAGTCCAGGGGGCCAAGATCCCCCCAAACCTGTTGGGTCTTCAGGGCCACGCCTGGTTAATCAGGCCCTGGGGGGAGGCGGGGGAGAAATCCCGCCCTTTGCATCCCAAAACTGCAGAGGCACGGCTGGGCTCAGACCACTCCACATGCCAGGATTTCTGGGTGTTTGACTGGTATGTGGGGGGCTCTGGGCAGGACAGCTAGCCACAGGTCCCCTGGGCTGGACTCCTAGTCCAGGGGGCCAAGATCCCCCCAAACCTGGTGGGTCTTCAGGGCCACGCCTGGTTAATCGGGCCCTGGGGGGAGGCGGGGGAGAAATCCCGCCCTTTGCATCCCAAAACTGCAGAGGCACGGCTGGGCTCAGACCACTCCACATGCCAGGATTTCTGGGTGTTTGACTGGTATGTGGGGGGCTCTGGGCAGGACAGCTAGCCACAGGTCCCCTGGGCTGAACTCCTAGTCCAGGGGGCCAAGATCCCCCCAAACCTGGTGGGTCTTCAGGGCCACGCCTGGTTAATCGGGCCCTGGGGGGAGGCGGGGGAGAAATCCCGCCCTATGCATCCCAAAACTGCAGAGGCACGGCTGGGCTCAGACCACTCCACATGCCAGGATTTCTGGGTGTTTGACTGGTATGTGGGGGGCACTGGGCAGGACAGCTAGCCACAGGTCCCCTGGGCTGAACTCCTAGTCCAGGGGGCCAAGATCCCCCCAAACCTGGTGGGTCTTCAGGGCCACGCCTGGTTAATCGGGCCCTGGGGGGAGGCGGGGGAGAAATCCCGCCCTTTGCATCCCAAAACTGCAGAGGCACGGCTGGGCTCAGACCACTCCACATGCCAGGATTTCTGGGTGTTTGACTGGTATGTGGGGGGCTCTGGGCAGGACAGCTAGCCACAGGTCCCCTGGGCTGAACTCCTAGTCCAGGGGGCCAAGATCCCCCCAAACCTGGTGGGTCTTCAGGGCCACGCCTGGTTAATCGGGCCCTGGGGGGAGGCGGGGGAGAAATCCCGCCCTATGCATCCCAAAACTGCAGAGGCACGGCTGGGCTCAGACCACTCCACATGCCAGGATTTCTGGGTGTTTGACTGGTATGTGGGGGGCTCTGGGCAGGACAGCTAGCCACAGGTCCCCTGGGCTGAACTCCTAGTCCAGGGGGCCAAGATCCCCCCAAACCTGGTGGGTCTTCAGGGCCACGCCTGGTTAATCGGGCCCTGGGGGGAGGCGGGGGAGAAATCCCGCCCTTTGCATCCCAAAACTGCAGAGGCACGGCTGGGCTCAGACCACTCCACATGCCAGGATATCTGGGTGTTTGACTGGTATGTGGGGGGCTCTGGGCAGGACAGCTAGACACAGGTCCCCTGGGCTGAACTCCTAGTCCAGGGGGCCAAGATCCCCCCAAACCTGGTGGGTCTTCAGGGCCACGCCTGGTTAATCGGGCCCTGGGGGGAGGCGGGGGAGAAATCCCGCCCTTTGCATCCCAAAACTGCAGAGGCACGGCTGGGCTCAGACCACTCCACATGCCAGGATTTCTGGGTCTTTGACTGGTATGTGGGGGGCTCTGGGCAGGACAGCCAGCCACAGGTCCCCTGGGCTGAACTCCTAGTCCAGGGGGCCAAGATCCCCCCAAACCTGGTGGGTCTTCAGGGCCACGCCTGGTTAATCGGGCCCTGGGGGGAGGCAGGGGAGAAATCCCGCCCTTTGCATCCCAAAACTGCAGAACTTCATATATTAAGTGCATTCCTACTGTTATGTTACTTTTTACGTATCCAGAATCTTTATTATGTATCGTGCCCTTTCCCACATCCCTACAAAGCTCTTTTTTATTCCTTTACTCTCTATCCCCCCAAACATCTCTAATCTACATTACTCTTTTTAATCAGTAGTGTACAAGCGTTATCACAGACCAAAGCCGTGCATTGTGTGTAACAACCCCAAACTGTTTCAAGATACATAAAATGGACACGTATTTCTTTAGAATATTTTGGTTTTTTTTCTCTGACAGCTATAATTCTTACTAAATGTTGTCTTATATAGTGACGATTCTAACCGCTTTTCTTCTTCTCTTTTTGAGCTGTTTAACAAGGAATCTTAGAGAAAGAGTCCCCCAGATTAATGCTTATGATTGAACCATAATTGTTCTTATCACCTCCTTATGGGCCAAGAACACCACGTGGCATTGCTCCTTTTTTGCATAGGCACATTAAAATGGGGAAAATACTATACATATAAATAAGATCCTATCTAATAGAGATTGGTACAGACTAATCTTATAGTGCAAAGGGACCTTACACCCTGAACATTGACATAACGACCTGGCACAGACCTCAGAAGAAAGGACATTCCCCTGAACCAGGGAAGCCATCCACAAAACATCCAGGCTGGTCTATAGCATCACCTGGAAGCAATCCTCTACCAAGGAAGACTCTACACTGCTCAGACATTGTCCTGCTCAAAAGAGACTTCCATTAACACTGAGAAGACTTAACAACAACAATGATTTGCTTACAGGACAGGGCTCCCTGCATTGCCCTCTGATTGTAAGGTGAAACCAGAGGACGCTCCACATCCTGACTTCAATGTTGGATATACAGATTCCAGGATCTTAAATACAGAAGCTTGATACCAACAACAGAGACTGTGTGAAAAATATAAGTGTGTTGGCACTACAGACAATGTCTTGGATTGGACGATCTAGCTTGCCTGGAGCCTAGAGTTGGTCTTGTGCCAGGAACCTTCAGGGGTCGGGTCTTTTTGTATTTAGGCCAAGGTTATTTCTTTCCATGTCCCTCATATTTTGGTGGGCCTATGCAAACAACAATTGCCACTCTAACACCATTTTTGCTGTGCTCCTTTGACTCTAATCCTTAAAAAGAACCCAGTTAAGATTTGAGGTCAACTTAAGCTAATATGCATGAATATGGAAATGTAAAAAAAAATGCTATGCCTGTAATGTTTAAGGAGTTATGTAAGTTTTACGGCTTTAGATTGCCTGGTGTGCTGTTAAGAAATATTATAGTGTGTTACAATCTTAATGTTCTTTGGATGAAATTTCAAAGTTGGGATATCAGCAAGGGGACTTCTGAGAATTATGTTATGTATTGTCCTTCCACTGTAACTTTACCTTGTCCTCTTTCTTTGCATCCTTGTTCTCATAATTACAAATAAAAAATTAAAAAAAAAAAAAAAAAAAGAAAACAAAAATCCCAAGGTGGATCTGAAATAAAACAACAGCTCTGAGGACAAAAAAAAAAAAAAAAAAAAAAGACCCTTCATTAATTTAAACACTGCATTGGTTGTGTTTGTGTAGTGGTGAATGTTTTAAACAAGTATTTGAAATATCATTGTTTGTGAGATTCTCAGCTTTTGCTGAATTTTGGTAATTAATTACCAGTCTAAGATATTTGGAATAATTTGTCTGCATTAACAGAATTTGGCATATTTTGAATGATAGATCAAAAATGTAAAGAAGAGATGAAGTTTGAAGACAAAGATGACTCAGACAATACTACTATAGTATAAACATATTAAACAAAACTTTGTTTAAAATAATAAAAATGCAAAAGCTAAAGAAAAACATTTTCAGTAACATCAACTTACAGGCTAAGTAAATGGCAATTTAAAATTTTGTGTTGTTTTTTCATGGTTCTATATTCCCTCAATGTTTAATATTTGGAGAACATTCTGAAAATTGAATTACAATTCTCATATCACCATCCACCAAAGCCTGCTTATTCTTTTATTTCTTACCTGGTTATAAATGTAAATTCTGTATTTATGAAATAAAAGATACACAAAATATATACATGTATTTTACATGTATTTTTTCTCTCAGAGCAGAATTATTATTCTAAATATTTTGCATTAAATTGAACATTTGAATATTAAAATAAATGTAAATATAATATGTAAAATATTTCAACATTTTTATTAAAATAACAGTACTAAATACTAAATAAACAAATGATCAGTTTTTATTATAGTTTATAAAAATCAAGCCAGTTAAATAATATGTGTAACATATTAAGACATGTTCAGTGAAGTGAATTATTATAAATGATTAGTCAGAAATTATAAACAAATTTACATTACAACAAAATCAATGTATTATTAAAATATTTGTTTTCTAATCAAAATTAGGTCAATCTATTCTCCAAAAAGTCAAATAAATAACATGAAAATATAATTAACTAAAATTTAACACTAATTTATACAAAAATAGATAAATTTATTTGCTTTTTCAGAATCAATGATACAATAGCTTAATGTTTTTGTAAGTTTATTACTTTTATTTATGGTATTGTAACCAACATTATTAATAAAGTTTTTTCAATTTTATTATGGTATAAATTAGTTCAACAAATTTCAATAATAATTTTAACATGTGTTTTCTTTGTCTAATTCTTTTTAATTTTTTTTAACCTAAAATTTTCTAAAAGGGAACTATATAAGAGCTAATGATTAAAAAATGTATATATTTTTCTCAGGTTTAATGCTATTTTCTGTATTATCTAAAGTACTTAATTCCCAGTGAGTTTGGTGTTACGTATACTTTGAATGTAATTTTAATATAGGATTTCATGTTATTTTTGAATGGATATATTAATCAATCAACAAAGATGAACATATGAAAAACCAGTATAAGAAGTTGTTCTTTCACTTCTACAATATAAAAGTCAGAAATAAAGAAAAAAATTACTGGATAATTTTTACTTTAACTCCAGTTGAAATTAAAGGAATTAAGCAATGTGCTTATGGTCATTAGGGTAAAGGATAAGACACACAATGGACCTAGTAAATAATTCTTCGATAAGTGGCCACAAGCAAACACACAGTGCAACCAAGATACAACATATAAACTGATGTTTATGACAATCTTATTGGATGAGATTTATTTAGTTAGGGGAAGTATGTTAAGAATGGTTTCTTACTTGTAAAATTATTCATTTCTACTATTGAATATTTTTGCTCATATTCAGTTTAAGCTCATTAACATTCACTGTTTTGTCAAGGTTAGAAAAAGATTATTATTTGGATAAGCTGAAGTAGATTTTAAAAGGGTATTGAATTAGTCTTTTCTATTTTTTAAGAAAATTATGTGTTCAGTAAATTTTATCTGAAATAATAGAAAAAAGTAATTCGTTGTGTACCTTTAGGGAACATGAGAAAAAATTTACTATTGTAATGAGACCTAACATAAATCATAAAATTTTTTTCTATAATAATAAACATTTAATTGTCATTTTAAAAAATATTTTGATATACAAATATATACTTGTTAAAAATTTAACTATCACACAATATACATATTTTGCATATGTAGACTATCTAAATGTTTTTTCTGATCAATCTATTCAGTAACCCACTCATATATAATTTAAACATTTTTTACTTCCTGATGAAAGTTTATTGGGCATATTTGGAATGTGTAATATTACAAAGAAGAAAAATCCATGTTACTTTCACTATCAATTACAAAACTACCTCCAGGCAGGTAGTTTATAATCAAATGATTATAATTTTTGATTATGCTGAACAGTAATGGGGTCATAGGCAAAAGTTTAAGACTCCAAGGATCTGGGCACAGTAAAAAAAAAAGTGCTTTATCAAAGCAATGTCTGAAATGAATATTATCAGGAGATAGAATACAAAGGTTAAAAGAAAAGATCTTAATTAGAATGATCTGTATTCATAACTAAGATCTATTTATATTTCTAATAAAACCTATTTCAGATTTCTGAACATGTTTTCTCATCTTCAAAACTCAATAAATCACATAGTTATAGTGAGCACCAAATCAAATAAAGAATTAAATGGAATTTGAAAATAACTAGTGACCATGAAGAGGAGCTCAAAGTCCTTCTAATCCCATTACAAGATTAATGTGTACAGTTCTGAAATATGAAACATGGAACATCAGTCCAAGTTTGAAAGAAAATGTAAGTTCCAAAAGTAATAATATATAGATGAACAACAAACATTGTGTGTACTATGATAATGAAACATATTAAAATATTCAAATTCAGGAAAGTAGCACCATAAAATGTTGAATTATATGAATACATAAAAGCACTAATTTATTGCTTTGGAATGCAAACTTATACAGACATTCTTAAATATAGCTTTGAATTTTTTTCTAAAACTAAGCATCAGCTTACCATATGATCTAAGAAAAATAATGTATTAAGTAATATCAAAGTACAAAATTATATAATTTTTTTGGAATTTAAGAGGAGAAATAAATAGATGGAAATGAAATCCTCTGAATGATAATATAACAATAGATATATTTGTTCAAACACGCAAATTTTCAGCACAAATAATGAATTCTTATGGTAGATTATGGCTAGTGAATGATTTCAAATTGTTGCTGTATAATCGGCCTTATAATAGATTAAACTGGTTTTAAATAATTATAAGTATAATAAAATATACAAATTATTTAAGTTATCAACCAGGATTTATACAGATTTAAGCAAAATATTATGAACGTAGATACTTTTTTAAAATGGATTAGCTCTCCAGAATATCCCATTAATTATCATAGATATAATTATTATGATGCATATTATTGATGATAATGATAATAAGAGAAGAATATGGGTTGTATATATGAGGAAAATGGTGTAACATTAGTTTAATGAAGCTCTCTTTAGTTTCTGGGAAATGGGAACAAAGTTATTTACCTAAAGCTTAGATAGATGTAAAGTTACTGGAGTATAGAAAACAGGTGGAGAAACTTTAATGCTTCCAGATCTTAATAGAATTTGAAATTTTTTGTGAGAGACATGATGTTTAAAAGAATGATTATCTTTAAGGCTGAAATAAAGAAATTTGATGATTATTAGATGATACATTTGAGAACTAAATGGAATTAAGAATTATTTTTATGGAAAATAAATAAATTAAGATTAGATAATAGAGAAGTTTTTGTTAACATTTTTGTTTTGGAAAGAGTGACTACATGGTTTGGATGAATAATGACCATTCACTGACTTTATCAAGAACTATTTTTCTTTAAATATTTATCACTATGCTTTACAAATGTGTCCATAATAACTTCCAGTCATCTGAAGCTCAAACCACTGGTGTCAATTTCCTTCCACCAGTGTCTTCATATTCCACCTCCTTCTCCAACCTGTTTTAACAGGCAAT
Organism: Suncus etruscus; assembly: GCF_024139225.1. Taxonomy (NCBI): domain Eukaryota; kingdom Metazoa; phylum Chordata; class Mammalia; order Eulipotyphla; family Soricidae; genus Suncus; species Suncus etruscus. The sequence goes on along the minus strand of NC_064857.1, from coordinate 65,406,325 downwards.
ATTTAAAATTTTAATTGTGGTTTGAGTACTATGTTTATAGTATTGATGGATCTGTACTTGATATCTATGCATCAAACACACCACTGATGTGTCCAAGTTCCTCAATCCTTGCTCCTGTAATATCCAGTCATCTAATTCTCCATGTATATTGGTATGATTAAAAGATGAAACTGTCCTTAAATAGAAATACCTCAATCTATTTATTGTCAACTCTATCTCCTTGTTTGGGATTGGATATATAGTGAACTTTGGACTTTAATAAGCTATGTATTTTACATGATAGAAAACAACTTTCTAAGAAAAAAAAAGAATTTCTGAAACTTGAATGTTGCCCAGAGTTAACAAAAAATTTTATAAGTAAGATTTTCATTCAGTAGGACGGAAATGAATCTTCACTTAGGGTCTTTCAAGCAAAATACAATAATACTGTTGTTGGTCCAGGGGAAGGAGGAGACAAGTAGTAATTAGATGCATATCTATTAATAGAGTGGAATTGGGTAGAGAAACAATAAGATCCATAATTACAGTTGTACAATATAAAATGCTTCTTGTAAATAAATCAGTGGATACTTAGAGAGGAGGAACTAGAACCTAGGACAGGTGGAAAAAGTGAACTCAGTATATGGTGACCCATCAGTAACACTAAACTCTCACAATCCTCAGTTTGGAGGACTGATATTTAGATTGTTCCTACAGTGTGATCTTTACTCCAGTGGTCTGTCGCCACTAATCCTATTGAAACTTTCATGTCTTTATTTGATCCCTACTTAGCATCTAGAAATGTGTTCACTACCATCACCTCAATTTTGAAGTTTGCTGGCAAGAGAAACTGGAAGTTTTACATATGTGAATATGTGATATGCATGATTCTGAAAATACATTCTGTCCTGTTCACCCAAGACTCACTAAATGAGTATGTGTATGGTGCTAAACAATTCTGGTCATAATTAAGTAGAGAGAAGAGTTGCCAAGGTGTAGAATTCTGAAACTAACACATCTCCAAAGCCATGTCAAGCTTTTTTTTTTAAATAAATACATTTAAAGTGATTACCTTCCTGGAGAGGTGGCAAGGAAACACTGGCAGGTATGGAAGACTCATTTTATAACCCTAACGAACTTTTACATTTAGTCATGAAATGAGTGTGATTTACAAGGTTAGATAATCTTCAGACTAACTCAGAATTCAATCTCAATCATCATTTTGACTCTAAAATAACAAGATAGAACACAAATATTTCAAACTCACAGAACCCCCTCCCCCATTTAGCAAGTACCCAAAGTGACATAATGTCTATCTTCATTTCATACTATTCACATTTGGATTACATGAAACTTGGGTATGTCATTAATATCTGACTCATTACATTTTCCTGCAAATGTTATGCAGTCATCTCAAACATTTTTAAATCTTTGGTTTTAATTTTTTATTATTTTAAATTGAATCACAGTTAGTTACACAGATACAAAGTTGTTTATCACATTGTTTATACAATGTTCCAACACTGATCTATTTATGAGATCACAATAAAAATTTATGAGTTCTTCATCTGGTCTTCTATAGAAAAAAGAGATGTGAGGTGCATGATTATAATAACTGTGCTGTTTACACACTTATCTTTATTCATATATTAAAACCTATTGTTCACATTTGGAGATTAACTTTATATTGTTAAAGTATGTCTTGTATTTGAAATAACTTAAGTTTAACATTTACATTTTTAACTCAAACTTTTTTCTTATGTCCTTCATTCAATTTGCATATTAAACTCTGAGATATATCAAAAACTATATGCCACCTCTAAGTAGAATCTAAGATGGCTATTAGATTCTTAGGTCTTAGTCCATTTAAGGATTTAATGATGTGTCAGAAACTGAAATTGACTTAAATCCGTGAGAGAATTTATCAGGCAAAACCTATGGATAGGTCAGAAGCAGAGTTTTGTATCCTCCTCAATCTTGCAGGATGTTACCTTTGATTCAGACTGTCTAGTCCCTCTATTCTTTCTTCTCATCTGTTCCCTGCTACCCCACAAGATCACACAGCCAAGTGCCTCCTGTTTACTCATTTGCAAATTGATATCAGTATCAATTTGTTCTAGATTCCTGGAGAATTCCATGTATTTTTATTATTTGAAACAATAATTGAATTATTGCCATATTACTTTTCTCTCCAACTCTTTCCATCATATATTTTATTTTTATATATTTTTTAATTTTTGAGCGTTTAAACCACACCCTGTAGTGCTCAGGGGTTACTCCTGGCTTTGTGCTCAGACATTGCTTTTGGCAGGGTTAGGGGACCACATGAGAGCTGGGGTTTAAACCCAGGATCGTTTTGGTCAGCCACATGAAAGGCAAACATCCTACCTACCTTTCTATTGCTCTGGCCCCTCCATCATGTCTTAAAGTGTAATGCTATAGAAAGAACTGAATTCCTGTTGCTTTAGTTTGTTTTATATGTTCACATTTTGGAATTTTTCATTTGCTTAAAAATATCATTGTTAAAATCCCACCCTTAGACTTTTTTCAATAGCTTTGGAACCAATAATTCTCTAACTAAAACTGCGAGTAAGATTGTTTTCATTTACTCTAATTATATATGTGTACTTATATATTCTACAATATAGATAATTGATATGTAGATGTTTTTCTACTCTCCCTCTTCTCTACAAAAATTATTTTCAAGGCCACACAGTACTAATTAGTTCTTATTAGTACTGAGGTCAGAGACCAGTGCTTGTTGGAATGTATATAGTACCAGGAGTTAAACATTTGTTGCATGCAAGGCAATTATCCTGGCAAGGACACTATTTCTATCTTATTTTTAATTTTTTTGTTTTTGTTTTTTTGGGCCACACCCAGTGACACTCAGGGGTTATTCCTGGTTATGCACTCAGAAATCACTCTTGATTTAGGATCAAACCTCCTCCATACTAGGCTAGTGAGGGCCAATAAGGCAGATGCCTTATCGCTTGCGCCACCACTCTGGTCCCTATTTTTAATATTTTTACATCCCTGAAATACATATACCCTTTAAAGTTGGAGTATTGATCTCTCTTATATGAGGTTTATTTTCACAATATCCATGGAAATATGTCCTGTTTTCAGGTCAGTATTCTTTGTGCAAAGTTAAGCTTTTATCCCAGAAGATAAACTATTTTTTTAGCTTAATGAAGTAATAGTGTATATCAAGTAACCCAATTAGTTTAAAGACTCTAGAAAAATGCTAGCATATGTAGCTTAAATGGTAAACAAGAGGTTCAATTTCTCTGTTGTTTTAATCTCCAGCTGCCATATGACCCTGGAGTTACAATGGGTCTGATCAATAAAGCAATCAAAAAAGCAGTAAAAACATCCTGTGGGAAGAAATTATAATATGTAAAACGAATAGAATTTAAATATAGAAAACCAAAATATTCAGAATAATTATTAAATCCACACTAAGATATATCATCATTTATATTTGAAATGATAGATATATATAGAAAATGGTTGCATGCATATGTGTAGAAAACTTTGGCTAAAATTTAGCAGCAATTATTCATTTTTTATTAATTTAGCAGAAAGAAATAACAGAGCAAAAGAAATTACTATAGCTATGATAAATATTCTTCATAAAATAAATGTATGAATCCTTCAAATCTTCTAAATTAAAAAGAATTTGTTGCTACTTTAAAAAATTAATCTTTTGGACTGACTCCCAAGTAGAGCAAGAAGCGTTATTAATCTGATATTTTAATCTCTTAGGCCAGCCTCACTTTTAAAATTTTGCTTCTCAATATACAGATGTACATTGTCAGAATTGATACTAGCTATACACAAATCACTTTAACAAATATATTTAATTTTATTTCTAATATTTATTTAATAATAATTATGAGGTTTATTAAACTCTCAGCACTAAAATTCAAAATTTGGGTAGATTTCATTGTTAAGGTTTTTTCAGAAAAAAATAGTTACTTTATACATTAAAATCTACATGTATAAGTGTATGTACCTATTTTCTAAAAATGAAAATGAATTGAACCACTTACATTAAAATGTTTTATATTTCACATGGTTATAAAACAGGTAGCAAATATATATAAAAAGTTAAAGCATTTTTTTCTTACTCTAGTTATTCTCCAAGCTATCAAGTGTTAGAACTTTTCAGTTTTTATGTCTCTTCAAATACTTACAATTTTATATTTTTACCACAAATATCTACTCATTTTTAAGCAAAAAATAATTTGAGGCTTCATCAATTGTGCGGCAGGTAGGGCTTTTGCCTTATATGTGGCTGACCAGGGTATCATTTCCGGCATCAATATAATCCACCGAGCCTTACAGGAATGATTTCTGAGTACACAACCAGGAGTAATCCTTGAACACCACGGGGTGTGGCCCATAAACCAAAATAAATAAATAAATAAATAAATAAATAAATAAATAAATAAATAAATAATTTCACCACAAAAGTATTATGCCTTTATGTGCTGAGCCATTCTTTAGTACTAATCTGTAATTAAAGAATTTCTATATTACAACAAAAGTCATTTTTCTTTTCTATAGGCTGCTTATCTAAAAGCTTAATTATAATTCACTCTTATTATTATTTGTTTTAAAAGTTTCCCTTTATTTACTTTCTTCTTCCTTCTGTTTTATATTCAAAATATCATCCAAGAATAATAAAAGTTAGAGGTGCCTGTACTATATTAATTAGAATTAAAAATATTTTTAAATGATATCAAGACTCAAGTTCTATTGTTAAATTTTTGAAGGTGTATACTGAGGATTTATGAGATGCCATGCACTACTTCAAATACTTGCTAAAATCCCATTATAATTGGCAACTGAAACAGAACTGCCTCAGTAAGCTTATATGCTAGAAATAAGAGGAAGATAGTACATATTAGACATTTAAAGTATGCATGTTAATATCATCACATATATTTAATAGACATGATATTTGTAAAATACATATCATAATCAGCTGTGGTAAGAGGGGACAAGAAATTAATCAAAGATGCAAAGATTTTGGGGGGGGTCATACCCAGCAGCACTTAGGGGTTACTCCTGGCTCTGTGCTCAGAAATCGCTCCTGGCAGGCTCGGGGGACCATATGGGATGCTGGAATTCGAATCAATGACCTTCTGCATGTAAGGTAAACACCCTGATTCCATGCTATCCCTCTGGCCACAAAGATGGAAAGATTTTTGTAAGAATAAAGGGCACTCTATGATTGCCTTAATAATTAAACATTAGATGAGTAAGATCGAGATAAAAGAGGACATGATTCCATTGGTATTCCCTTTTAAGAACCCTAAAGCAGGAGGTATTCAAAAACAACCCCTATAGATAACCGTAAAAGAATACAATTGTGAGTGAGGGCACAGTAGCAATGAAAAAAGTTAGTGAGGAAGGTAATGTAGTTATAGAGTAGACAAAGTTTTATGTATTCTATGAGTGGGCTTAGAGGGAGACACTGTCTTAATTATAGAGTAAAATAATGTTGAAATTCCCGTTGGCATCTGGCATGAATTTGACCACACCAGAGTCCCTGGGATGGAGACTGTACCTGGAAGGCTGCAGCATTGATCCACAGAAGAGGTGAAAATGTCTGAGTTGTCTTCATGTAAGTGACAAGAAGTGGTCACATTTTAGGTTTTCTTTAAGCATTATTTTGTAGGATATTTCTGTCTGCCTATGAAATGAATCTGGGGGAATTCTAATTCAAAGATAGCTTCAAGGCTTTTTTTCTTTGAACTACTGTGAAAGGAAATTGAAATGAATTTGAAAGTGGAGACTATATTTGGGGTGGCCCAGGGGACCCAGTCTAGGCATTTCTCTCTTTGTTAAGCCTGGAATCCTAGAATTCCATGTTTACTACATTTAAATAAATGTTTGTTTTCAAGTTTACCTTTTTATTTTCTGCAGTAAAATTATAAATGGATGCCTCTGAAGCTGCTAGAAATGGGATTCTCACCATTTGTTTTCCCTATTTTCTTTTCTTTGTTTTAGTCTTCATTCTATGACCCATTTGCATTTACATGTTTTTACTATTGGCTTAAATAAAAATCCTTAACTTCAGTATCTTCCATTTGTAGAGAATGTGTTCATTTCAATGCCACACTGTGAAGCTGGGAACACAAAGACAGTACAGTCAATAGACTCTGAACCAAGTGAGGTAGACCTGTACCTTGTCTCTGAATAACTCCACTCTATGTGAGTCAAACAGTATAGTTATGTCAATGATGCTTTAGATTCCCAAGCATCAGTACCAACTGTCTCTTCATATATAGTATTTGAAATATTCCAACATATTATTTGCCTAGTTATTAATTTATACCCATTTCCTTATACTTATTCCAATATTTTCTTTGCCTAATTATTAATTTATACTTATTTCCAAGGCCTAGCTTTGAAAAGTACCCCCGAACAGTATTTTATGGGCTGGAGAGATAGGATGAAAGATATTTATTTGCCTTGCATGCAGCTAACCTAATCTTGATCCACAAAACTTCCTATGATATCCTGAGCACGACCAGGAATGATACCTGAATACAGAGTTAAGACTAAATCTTCAGAATCACCAGGTGTATACTTAACCCATTAAAAACTCTCATAAACACCCAAATCAACATAAAACAGGGTTTTGGGATCCTTTTAAACCAAATGCTAATATACTGTGGTTCAAAAAAATGTGTTGTTAAAAAAAAAAGAATAAACTGTGCTAAATCAAATGTTTCCAATATTTGTAAACCTGTGATCCAGGACCATTGCTGCAAGTGGTGGTTGGCAAACAATTAACAAATTGTGTGGCATCCAACAGAAGTTTATTATAGCACATTGCTTAAGGCTACAGAACAAAGTCAGGTATGAGTAGACTCATTATCCCTTTGAAACTACAGAAATGTTGGGTATTTGACTACACCAGTTGGGGTCAGGACTCCCATTTCTTTTTTTCATTTGGCTTATGGTGGATCATTCTAATATCCACTTCCATTCTCATTTGGAGAAATTATCTCTGTTTTCCCCTTCTTTTGAAGTTACAAGTTACAGTGAATTTGTTCATCCCATCAGGATAAAGCCATTGATTTCATTCTATCTTCAAAGACCAAGTAAGGTACTTCTAAAATAAGATCACTGTCCAACAGCACAGTGGTTAAAGATTTAATAGTTGAATAACTACTGATTTCTTGAGAAATTTCAGCCTATAAAAATGCCCAAAGCGTTTGAACTTTTTCAATTAAGTAGTGGTATGCACTTAATTATCTCTTGTTTTCTTGAATGGAAAGACCTAGAAGTCAAGATTATGGGTATAATATAATAAAATACATAATATAGTAATGTTGAATTATAAATGTTTTATTTTATAAGATAATCATGAACATACAGACTAAAATATGCTAAATATATCAGTGTTTTAGAAATTAAAAACAAAATATCATTGCAATTGGAAATGTTAATAAAAGGGAGATATAATTCATATCATGGTGAAGTTATACATTGACTTAAAATCCAAAGCCAAGGACAACAGAATTGAAACTCAATCTACAACAAGCTAGACACAGAGAGGACCACTTATACTAGCAGCCTGGGGGTTAAAGGGGGAGGATATGGGATGCATACTGGGAACAGGGGTGGAGGGAGGACAACACTGGTGGTGGGAATGTCCCTGATTTAATGTAATTATGTACCTAAAATATTACTGTGAAAAAAATTGTAATTTACTTTGTTCAAAATAAAAATTGTTTAATTAAAATAAAAGTCAAGTTGAAAGGTTGGTTTCAAATTGTAGAATAAATTGTAAGTATGGTTGAAGTGGTAAATAAATATTTCAAAGGTCATGATACACTCTTCACAAATAAAAAATAAGTATGCAACAAACTACCAAACTGTTCAATGTGTTAAACTAGCATCAATTAATTCTCTATTTTGTTTTGTAGAATTTCATTTATACAGATGAGATGTTTAAAAGAGAAGCACACAGAGAAAGTAAGATTCATATAACTTTTATTTATTTTATATGTTTCTATATTATAGGCTCTTTCTTATAAGTCCAATTCATAAGTGAATCATCATTATAGATATAAAATATGGGTGATATGTATTTAATATCTGTATTTTTGCTATCCACAATTTTAGGAATTCTACAGAATTCTATAGAAATTCTCTATGAAAAAATCATTGTATATGAATTAACTTAGTTAAATTTAACAGGTGGATATTTTATGTTGCATATTATTATGTACTTTAAATGAATATATTTGTTTAGAAGTTTTCAGAGAAGAGATGAATTAAATTCTGAAGTTACTAAATTTTTGTGATTTTGAAACTACTTGTATTTTTATTTATTAAGATTAATGTACTGTGATTAAAACACTACAAAGTTCATAGCTCAAAGAATTCTAGTATTTTGTTTACTCTTTAAACCTGAATATTTTTTGTATTTTGGAGGGGGGTTTTGGGCCACACCCAGTGTTGCTCAGGGGTTACTCCTGGCTGTCTGCTCAGAAATAGCTCCTGGCAGGCACGGGGGACCATATGGGACACCAGGATTCGAACCAACCACCTTTGGTCCTGGATCGGCTGCTTGCAAGGCAAACGTCCCTGTACTGTCTCTCTGGGCCCTATTTTTTGTATTTTTAAAGAATCTTAAGAACCAATTTAACGATGTTTTTCTTTCAGATCTTGAGCAGAGAACTCAGCATGATTTAAATAATTACAACACAATTTATTTAAATTCATTTACTCTTAAATAGATTAAAATATACACATGATTAAACATTTAAAACATAGGTATAGTTCAACCAGTTATCACTATCTTTAAATATCATTCATACTAAATGAAAAAAGTCCTACAACTTACATTATTTGTTCTTTATAGAATTCACTTTTCTTATATTTTTCTGAACTCATTTTTCTTTGAGGTATTATTAACTTAAGTTTATTTTTAATTTGTAAAAATCTTGTGATTATCCAGTTGTATTCTCATGAATCAGGATATATTTCAATATATTTCTATGCCTCTTAATTCAATAGATATGCTGGTGTTCACAAGATTGATCACTTCTACAAGCCATGTTATACACACACCTTAAAAATAGAGGTGCTTAAGAAAAAATGCCTGATATTTGTCAAGAGCCTTGCCTCAGGATTACTGTTATTTGATTCTGTCTAGAACAATAATTTGTTATGAGATCATTTGTTTTTATAAGGGCTCTACTTCCATGATATATTGAAATTTTATGATAAATGATTTTCTCAAAAACCTTAAAGCATGAGAGTTTATTAAGTTTATTGGAAAACTCTTTAAAATAAAATTATTTTTAATCTTCTTTCTACTAAAATCTACTTGATGAAAGGAAAGAGGAGAAATAATAACCACAGTAAGCATGCCTTATGGTAATTACAGTTAAATCAATTTTTATTTTATATAAACTACAGGAAGGTACACGTTAAATATAAGTAACATTGACCGCATACTTGGATATTTGTCTTCAAGAATTCACTGTTAACAGGTAAATAAAACACATATGAAATGATGGCAATCTAAACAAATGATGCACAGCTTATTTCTTGTAATGGGTGACTTGTTGCAATTCTTCAGGTTTTTGTCAGAATACAGATGTGAGATTTTCCCACAAAATAAAGTGTTCCCTTATCATAGACATGTCATATATAGACATGGAGAAAACCATCACCTCAGCCAGTCTCCTTCAATCTCCAGCCCAGGATCCCAGTTTTATTAGAATTTTAAGCTCTCTGTAATTATTCAGTTGAACTTTTCATAAACTGTGAGACTATAAAGTAAAATCTTACAATGAAGACTCATTTATTGGTAGCAAGTTGCAACACTACCTTGATTGGTACTTGCTAAGCAAGAGAAAACCCAGACAGCTATAAAATGAGGAAACTTCTGCAGAAGAGTGAGATGGATACATGCTTGGCAAGTGTTCTGGGTTTTTATACTTTCTGTCTTGCCCTCCAGTGTCACAGAAAAGAGGAAAATGTCATCCTCCCCTGAACATTGGGAAAGACATAGGTAACTGCCTAAAATTATGTTCTAGAAGTCTGTATAAAGAGAAGTGACGTTGGAGTTTTATGGACTAGTAGTAAGTAAAATGAGTATGACATAGTATGTTGGATAGGGATTAGGTAAAACTACAGTGCTACCCTTTCTTTGAAGTAATATTTTCTGGGAAGATTCATGTGACCCTGGCTCCTAGGAAGAAATTCGAGACAGTAGCATAACTAGTAGTGGGAGGGAGCCAAGTTATTTTCCTAGAAGTATTATAGGTGAAAGAAATGGGACCTCTTATCACTTTATCGAAATGGAAAATTTGGAAGCAGATCACATAAATGCTCAGTAATTATTGGCAATAATTTATAACAAATTATTGGAAAGTTAGAATTATCGCCAAATGTTACTAGAGAAAAATAGACATTCAGACACAAAATATATAAAATTTAATATATGTATAATTTATCCACCATATCAAACAGAATACATAAAAGCATAAAACTACAAAAAAATTAAAAGAAAGTGGGAAAATGTCCTCAAAACTGGACTTATTTAAGAGATCTTAAACTCGATCATGGAAATGATGTATATTAAGAGAAATATCATGTGGGCCTCATAAAAAATAAAAGATTTTTTATAAACCCCATTAAGAACATGATGTTAATCTACAGTCTGGGAAGAACTATCATGCCAAGCATAGTATTTGATTTATATAAATTACTACCAGAATATAACAACTGAACATATATTATCACTACAACGAATAAAAGTTAAGTTATTTTAAAAACACTTATCACAAAACTTTGAAAGATTTTTGGTGAAATTGTTGATTTATATTCATTATAATTAGTTTAATGATTATTTTATAATATGAATAAAATGAAAGCAAAGTGTCAGTAAATACCTTCTGATAGCAACAAAGTAAAATAAAAAATAGTGTCTCTAAACTGCAAAGCTATAGTTTTTTCAGGATTAATGCGATATCCACATGTTCTGAAAATATCACTCTACAGATCACTTACCATTCAAAAACATATGCAAAGATACATTTTATAAATGCATTACTTACTCTGATGTAGCACTTTTAAAGTTTGAAATGCACAGCTCAGGAAAAAGGATGGATCACAGATGGAAAAATGAGTAAACACTATCTATAAGCTATAGATTAATCTTAGAATTTAAAACTGAATGGGGAAATCAAGTTTCAAAAAAGATAGGCTATGATAACATTGACATAAATTCTAAAACATATATGATCATCAAATGAAAAATAGCAGGGCCAGTTAAGTACTCAATCTAGCTAAATTTTACTTTTGAGGAGATGGAAGTGTAGAGGGTGTGATTTGGAGAGAATCCAATATCAGGAGAAACGTCAGTGATAGCATTGCTGCTATGTTTATATGTTATGTGGAAAATGCAGGAGTAACTGTTTTTATTCTGTTTATTTAATTCAGCGCAAGTAGAATGGAGAAAATAAGAATAGAGTAATATGACTCAGTATAAATATATCAATGACATTGTAATGATAAATCTAGCTTAAAACTTAGATGAATAGCCAAAGCACCTAGTATGAACGACAAGTCTACTTTCAAGGAACAATACGCCCGCCCATATCTTTCCAAGATATGTAATTATACTTCAATTCTTAGACTCTCTAGTACAAAAATCTTCTCACATTATAGTCCAGAGATGTTCTCCAGGTTAAAATAAACAATCTCCTGTGATAGCCTATTACCTCTTAGTGATACTTCCACCAGCATAGAACCTATGTCCTCTCTTATTCAGTCTTTCATTAAACTGACTTTTTTGCCACCTGCCCTCTATATTGTCGAAGCATCATAATTATTAAAGTCTTAGATGGATGAAGATATGTCCAAATTAATGAAGCAGTGAAGCAATAGTCCTTTCTTTCAGATGATGCAGTATTTTGGAAGAGTAAAATATCATAGATGAGATTCACAGATATATCATGATCTTTTGAAAGTGGCTTACTAAGATATAAAGATGTCTAAACATGTACATTATTGTAACTATGCTTCCACCATTGATGAAAGTCTTTCTACTTCCTAATCGTCCACTGCAGGAGTTTCAAAATGCCCATCTCTTGGTCAGACACAATAGATTGCGCTGTTCTGCTTCCCCCTTGCACCAACTACATTCCTCTAAGTATATAATTTACAGAGCTGTCAGTAGGCATTACTGCTGTATGGGAATAAAATAAAATAAAGGGTTCATTCATTTTTACATAAAGCAAGATTAGGAAAAGGAGAATGAAGTGGAGTTTCCCATGGCATGTTTGGCAGACTGGAAGCAACTAGCTTCATTTTCAGCTAATGTGTGAGTAGACATAAAACGAAGCCAACGTTGGATACAAACAACCAAGTTGGTGGGAGCACAGATGGAGCAGACAGGTGGCGTGGGCACAGTGGGAGCTGATGATGAATGGAGCACTGATAGGGGAGGGACGCTCCCAGATTCCATAAAAGTCAGATGTATTCCAACACAGGCTACTAAATTTGAGAGGACAGAATCAGAAACCCATCTGTGATACTTATGGTTACTAGAGAAATGTTGCCAGCACTTGAAAACAATGCAATGTTTCTGTTGCCTACAACAAAGAGTGGGTTATTAGGCAGCCAGGATTAATAAATTATGTCTAAAATTTAATCGTGGAACTTGAATGGGAATTTGCTTATTGAGTAGGTTTTGAAGGTGTTAGTATGCTGTTGAGTAAAACACATTTCCTCAGAGCAATGGAACATGAGTGGACGAAAAAAAAAAGAAAAAAGAAAAAAGAAAAGCAAGAGCCATGTGCATCTTTAACTAGGTGTAAATAATAAATCCTTGCTATGTCATCAAACTATCACTGGATATTTCTTTTGCAAAATAAAATGAATAAACATGAGTTTGGTACGTGGTGACAGCACATTAGAACTTGTATTTAACATGATATATTTTTGCTTAAGATCAAAATATAGCTTGAAAATTGAACATGAATGTTCTGTTTTATTCCCCTGAAATTTCTACTTACTTTAATACAACATATTTTAACTGCTCAAGTAATTTGTTCACAAAAATATGACCCCATGCTTTATATTAAAAATTAGTTTTAAAATGAATTTTGTGGGGCTGGAGAGATAGCATGGAGGTAAGGCATTTATTTGCCTTGCATGCAAAAGGACGGTGATTCCAATCCTGGCATCCCACATGGTCCCTCGAGCCTGCGGGGGGCGATTTCTGAGCGTAGAGCTAGGAGTAGCCAATGAGAGCTGCCAGGTGTGACCCAAAAACCCTAATCAGGGTTTCAAGAAATATGATCCCTTTAGCACTGACTCAGCAACTATGATGCATTTGCACCTCCTGCCATAAAACTGTGTTCACAGAAACTACTCTTTATAAAATATCTTCTATCAAAATATCAAATATATACTATCTAATATATTTTAATTTCTATAGAACATTAGCACAAGTTTAGTCTGGCTCTAGAATAGCACAACAGAGGACAAAAATACAATAAGAGTTGTTCATGAGCTCCTGCAGTCAATCAGAACTGATTTATAAACTGGGTAAAAGAGGAAAACTTCATACAGAAATACTCAGACCATTTGTTGGCATCTCTGTAGTTTAAAAATTAATGCTAACTTAATGTGAACAAGATATAGCCTATTTTTTAAAAAAATTCTTTAATAGTTTAACAATTCAAAGAATTCTAATTTCAAGTTTTCATTTGATTATTGTCATTCTGAATAAGGTGTCAGTATTTCGTATTTTTTCTGGAAAATTCAATACATAGGCCTACTTTTAAAATAATTTTAATGGAAATATAAAATTTCTCACCTCTAAGTCACTATAAAATAAAAGATTTAATCCAATTATATTAAAAATCTTAACTGTTTTGAAGACTAGTTCTATTCAAAATTTTTTTTCTCATTTGGATCTCTTTATTTAACATGCTGGCTCTATCTTATAATCTATTTCTGTTCTATAGGCCTTCTATTAATAACTTTTTTACCTTTAAATAATATCTTCATTTAAACACCGTATTATGAACATGATTGTAGTTAAGTTTCAGCCATTAACTGAACACCAACCTTCAAGTGCAACATTCCCATCACCAATACCCCCATCCCTCCACTGCCTGTATTTGAGACAGGCTTTCTACTTCCCACACTATGGAATTATGATAATTCAATATAGTTATTTCATAAACTGCACTCACCACTCTTTGTAATGATCTTCATTTTGTGAGCCAGTCCTGACCCTCATCTCTGGGAATTATTTCAATGTCTTTTATTTTACTTAGATCCCATAGACAATTCTGTGTGTCTATTTCTCTCTTTGATTTATTTTACTCAGCATAATAGATTCCATGTACATCCATGTATAGGAATTTCATGAATTCATCTCCTCTGATGGCTGCATAATATTCCTTTGTATATAGGAATAGATGAAGGGCATCTTGGTTATTTATTTTACTTAGCAGAATAGATTCTATGTACATCCATGTATAGGAAAATTTTATGACTACATCTCTCCTGACAGTTGCACAATATTTCATTGTGTATATGTACCACAGTTTCTAAGTATAGTATCATGTCATTTGCAAACAGTGAGATTGTGACTTCTTCCTTTCCTATCTGGATGCACTCGATATCTTTTTCTTGTCTAATCGCTATAGCAAGTATTTCTAGTACTATGTTGTATCAAAGTAGTGAGAAAGGACAGCCTTGTCTTATACCAGAATTTAGCATAAAGGCTTATAGTTTTTCTCCATTGAGGATAGATGACCTTAACCATATTGAGAAAGGTTACTTTCATTTCCATCTTGCTGAGAGATTTTTTTATCAAGAATGAGTATTGTACCTTATCAAATGCTTTCTCTGAGTCTACTCATATGATCATTTGATTTTTATTTTTCTCGTTGTTGATTTTGTGTACTATGTTGAAAGATTTACCATCCTTGAATTCCTGGGATGAAACCTACTTGATCATAGTGAATGATCTTCTTGAAGAGGTATTGGATCCTATTTGTCAGGATTCTGTTGAGGATCTTTGCATCTTTTCATCAGGAATATTGGTCTGTAATTTTCTTTTAAGGCTGGTTTTGAGTCTGTAAAGTTTCTGAGCTGTTGTTTATCCATGAAGCTATGCATAGTTCTTTCAACTCTGAAAGTGATTCTGGCTTGTTTCAGTAGATACTGAAATATATAGGTGAAATATTCATTTTGTTGAGTTTTGACACTATATCCCACCACTGCCTTCTGCTTTGAGGGTTTCTTGGGCAGTTCTGCGTTTAAACTTAAGGATGCTCCTTTGAATGTAATTTTCCTTTTTGATCTTGCTGCTTTCAGTATTCTATCCTTATCTAAGGGATTAGTCATTGTGACTAGAATGTGTTTTGAGGTGCTTTTCCTCGGGTCTCTTTTGGCTAGTATTCTTCTTGCATGTAGGATTTTGTTGCTTGCTGTCTTTAGTTCTGGAAATTTCTCTGCAATGATGCAGATTGTTGATTGATTGTTGATTCTTCCTGGGGATTATCTTCTTGGATCGCTGTGAGTCCAATGATTCTTATGTTGCTTCTGTTGAGTTTCTGTTTCTATTTTTATCTGTTCACATTGTTTGAGTAATTTTTCTATTCCTGGTCATTTGCTTTAAGCATCTTTTCAGTCTCTTCTCATGTATGGAGTTGTTGTACATCTCATCTTCCAGTGAACTGATTCTGTCCTCAGGTGTTGTTATCCTATTGGAGAGGCTTTCCATTGAGGTTTTTAATTTGTCTACTGAGTTTTTCATACCTGTTATTTCAGTTTGAATTTTTCTGATTTCTATCTTTGTGTTCTGTTCAACTTGATCTATGATTTCCTTGAGTTCTATGACCATCCTCCATATTTCTTCTCTAACTCCTTATTTGAGAAGCTAACTAGGTTGTGGGCAGTCATCAGAGGTATCATTTTCATTCTCTATGTTGGCCTGCTTATTTTCCCCATTGTCACACTTGTACTGTGTGTTTTTTTCTATGTGTTGTGGTGGGGCTCATTGGCTAGAAGCATCCCTACTGAATGATGGGTGGTGGTTGGGACCAAGGAACAGGTAACATGAGAGTTGAGAAGGTAGTCAGAATGGCTGTCTGCAATAATTCAGGTCTGCTTTAGCATCCAGCTCCTCCAAAATGTGGGGGAGCAGCTCACCTCTCTTGAAGAAGTGTCCCCAGGGGATGATGAGCAGGGGGACCAAGGAGGACACAGGAGAGTTGAGAATGTAGACAGAATGACTGCCATGCTTCAGGGTCTGCATCAGCAAGTTCCTATCCAAAAATATTTTAAATTGAGATAAATGTCTAAAGATATATATGTACATATCAGAAATATCTTAACATTTAAGTATTGTTTGCTTTACTGCTTTAAACATGTTTTTAATAATCCATTTTCCTCAGGAAAATGTTATTGATAATATTGTAATGAGATATGAATACCTATGGAGGTAGAAATATATAAATATAAGTCCCCAAAATTTAGGACATTGAGATTGCATCACTCTAGGGCATTTTCCTACTGTGTGGCTAAATTTGGTTAGATTTCCAGAATCCTATATAGCTTCACCAGCACTGCCAGAAGTGATTCCCAAGTAGAGAGTCAGAAGTTACATCTGAGCATAGCTGAGTGTGGTCCCAAACTATGCCATCAAATAAAATAAAGTTTCCTAAAGATTCAAAATTCATAATGAAATAGAGCAATGGAATTTTTACAGTGAGTCATCTACTCTAAAATTCTAAGTGCTGATATCTACAATGGCTATCTGTACCATTTTTTTTCTTTTGAACTAGATTTTGTGCTGATGCAACCAAATTTTCAAGTAAAGAGATTAATTACATTCAGCTATTACAGCTGGATGTAATTTTCAGGAAACCTGTAAATCCCCTGAACCCTTCAGTGGTCCTTGAGTCAAGAGTAAGCCCCAAGCTCTGCCAGGTGTGGCCCCAACACTAAAGCAAACAAACAAACAAACATATAATAATTGATTTTAGACTTGTAGCTTTTATAATGAGGGAACATATTATTTTTTCTTAAATCACCTCAGTCTTGGTATTTTGCCATGATAGCCATAGGAAGCTGATGTATCTAGAATGGAGGCATGCTCAACATTTCAAGTCAATGAAAGGATAAATAATAGAAAAATTAAAAATATGTAATAGCATTAGTTAGGGTGTTTTACAATCAGGTTTAAATAAAACTTAACTTTTGAAATCTTGAAGTTTCTATTTTCCAATGAGCTTTAAATGTTATTAATAATTATAGTATTTTAAGGAGAATCTATATTTTAGTACTAATTAATATATATTTATGTTTAGATCTTATCACTCTCTGTTTTGTGATGGTTAGAGGTCCTCACTTAGAATTTTGAGCAAACAGTACAATTCTGGAACTAAGTGAGCTGGTTATTAGAATCATTGCAATGGATGATAAAGCAGACTCTGAAGTGTGGAATAAAGGTTTGGGAATGGTTCCTTTGTGCATGTGGCATTATCAGGATGAATGTTCAAAGATGTTTATGTCCTTAACCCTGTGACCTGTGACTATGTTAAGTTCCATGGCAGAAAGACTGCAAAGGTACTTTATGGATGTAATTAAAGCTTCAGCTCTTAAGGTCAGGTTCCTGGATTATATAAGAGACCTTTATCTTAATAAATGGGCCCTAGAAAGGAAGGAAAATCTCTAACTGGAAACAATAAGATGTTCAGAAGTTAGAGAGACTTGAACCTGAAGAAGCATTAAGGAGATCTAGTTGTTTAGGGTAGAGAAGGGAACAGTGTTGTGAGGAATTTGGGTGGCCTTTGACTACTAAGTGTAGTTGCAAGTAACAGCTAGAGATGGAACATGAAGCTCAGTTTTCTTGCCATAAGAAACTAAATTTTCCCCAAATCTAGATCATCTAAGATGCAAATTTCTTTTCTTAGAACTCACTTTATAGAATCTCAGTGTGATTGAAGCCTTGATTTTTATTTTCTAAGATAAAAAAGTCTAAGTAAAAACAAAAAGCAAAAAAACAAAAACAAATCCCCTATACTCTAATAATCCATAGAAACTGAGATAATAAATTTGTATTATCTAACTGATAAAGTTATTATAATTTGTTTTAATGGTAGGAAGAAATATATATAGCTATTATGTCAAAGTTCCAGTCTATGGTCCAGAAAGACAGTAAGGTGTATGCCTTATTTGTGGGCTGATCCATGTTCAATCCTCAAAAAGCATCACATATGGCCCTGTAAGCACTTTTAGTAGCAATCTCTGAACACATCCCTTACTCCCTGAATCAGAGTGAACTCTAAGCACAACCAGAAGTGAATCAACAACAACAACAACAACAACAACAACAAAATTTTGAGCAAATATATACAGTGCAAAATTTTTCAAAAAATATACATAAAATCGGTGCAGGAGCAGTGGTGCAAGTGGTAAGGCATTTGCCTTGCATGTGCTAACCTAGGACAAACATCAGATCACCTGTGTCCCATATGATCCCCCAAGCCAGGAATCATTTCTGAGCTCATAGCCAGGAGTAACACTTAGTGTCACTGGGTGTGGCCCAAAACAAATAAAAAAGTATAATCTGAAATCTCTCTCTCTCTCTCTCTCTCTCTCTCTATATATATATATATATATATATGCATGCATACATTCATGAAATGGTGGGGTTATAAATTCATGAAATGGTGGGGTTATAAATGAAAGTCTATAGATATATTTTGGTTTTATATTGCAGTTTTATTAACTAGCTTTCAGATAGTTGGGGAAATTTATTTACTCTAAGGCTCAATTTTTACTTTTCAAAAGGTGTGCATATTTTCTGCTATGAAGGTACTTGATAAAAAGAAAGAACAGATACCTGAATATTTATGATCAATTTAAAATATTGCCTGACATGTAGTAATATAACAATGTGTTATTTTAATTCTTTTTCATTTAACTTATCAGCAAAACAACTCATCAACTAATTATGTAAGCATTAATATTTATTTACCATAATTTTGTTATTGAATGTGACAAACTTATGAGATAAAAGTAAACAATTTTAAAAGCTTGGAGAAGTTCAGAAAAGTAAATCATACCTACACTGGAAGCAAGTTTCACCATTTACCAATACCACTAATTAAATATAAATATTTGGTATTTATGCTAGGATTTATAAAAATCTGGCAAGCATTTGTATCTTTATATACCATGATATTTCATTTCAACTGAATATCTGTATTCATTTAAGAAAACATTGGGGCTGGTGAGGTGGCGCTAGAGGTAAGGTGTCTGCCTTGCAAGTGCTAGCTAAGGAACGACCGTGGTTTGATCTCCTGGCATCCCATTTGGTCCCCCCAAGCCAGGGGCGATTTCTGAGCGCTTATCCAGGAGTAAACCCTGAGCATCAAATGGGTGTGGCCCAAAAAACCAAAAAAAAAAAAGAAGAAAGGAAAGAAAAAGAAAGAAAGGAAGAAAGGAAGGAAGGAAGAAAGAAAGAAAGAAAGAAAGAAAGAAAGAAAGAAAGAAAGAAAGAAAGAAAGAAAGAAAGAAAGAAAGAAAGAAAGAAAGAAAGAAAGAAGGAAAGAAAGAAAGAAAGAAAAAAGAAAGAAAGAAAGAAAGAAGGAAAGAAAGAAAGAAAGAAAGAAAGAAAGAAAGAAAGAAAGAAAGAAAGAAAGAAAGAAAGAAAGAAAGAAAGAAAGAAAAGAAAGAAAGAAAGAAAGAAAGAAAACAGTGGAGGCCAATATCGGAATTATCTAAATATCCCATATCCCATTAGATTTCATGAATAAAGCTATTTATTTTGTTATTTTTAGTTTTAGGTTTTACCCTGTGGCACCAAGGTGTTATTCCTAGCTCTGCACTCAAAAATTACTCTTGGCATGCCCAGGGGATCATTTAGAATGCTGAGGATCAACCCCAAATTGGCCTCATGGAAGACAAATGTCCTACCCATAGTGCTATTGTTCTGACCCTGCATAAAGCCATTTATACACTCATGTATCCTTTATCCTGTACCACTCACTTTATGAATTCAAATATATTAAATATTTAATATAACATTTAAATTTTATTGAAAATATTTTAAAAATGTTTTCCATTACTTTTCTACTTCACGGATATGTTCAACAAAATGTGAATATACTGCCAGAGAAATTAAAGTGCATTATTGCAGAAAAATGTGGGTTGGGTTATCAGAGAGTTCAGCTTCATTAGAGGTAGGGAAAAGGTCTGAAGGAGAGCAAAGATGCTACTGGGAAATACTGTGTAACTCAGATAATATTTGCATCATTCTTGATGGACAAAAAGAAGATGGGTACTTGAGGATGGGGAAAATATGACTCATCTCATCTCTATTCGTAAGCACTGAGCAGCAACATTAGCTGAAAATTACCCTTGGATCTTACAGCAAAGCATAACATTTTCAACAAAATGCTTCAGATAAAACTGTCAAGTTGAACAGATGTGACCATATTTGAAATCTGATTTCTTTTAGAAAATTATGCATTATTTCTCCTCAATTTATGCCTTCTCAATATATAAGCCATTTTTTTTAATACTCTAGCATAAGTCCAAGTTGTCCATAATCAATTTTACATGCAAGCCTGAATGCTAGGCATGATTATTTTCTCATCAATTTTGAGTCTGGTTGTCTTTTTTTCTCTGACTTTTCTTATAACTTTCTGCATCCACATGTCTCTCTCTATACATATATATTATAGTTTCATACACATGTATACATATACACATATATACCTAAGCATAGTTATATATTGATAATGAATTCATATTATTTTATCTCTAAGATAAGTTTTCTTCAGGAAAGAAATATTGCTCATGTTCAATTAAAAACAAATTGTTTAGAAAACTTACCTCATCTGAAGTAATATGCCTATGTGATATATAATAAGCAGCAAAATTTTCCCCAAACTCTAAGTACTTTAGGGTTTATTGTTTGCAAAGTAGTTTACTCGTGTATTAAAGGCACCAAGAAAATCTTGACTCATACATTATCCTCAGTGATGCTTTTTTGAAAAAATGAATATGTGGGTCAGAGACAATAAAACCAGGAACTGGCCTGGAATATAACACGGTTAAAGGTCCCAGGAAGAGGACTGATATAGTCTCCCCTTGTGGGGCTGCAGAAGTAACTGGTCAAAAAAATTGATGGAGACACCAGAGGTGTCAAACTTCTTGACTGTAGTTTGCCTCTAAGAGAGAAAACAGTGAGATTCTTAAGAGCAACTGGACATGCCCCAATGGTGACAAAAGGAGAAGCCAGAGATATGTTCTTCCAGTCTTTATTTACAGTATGGACTGAAAAATAAGCTTACCCACTCTCTGGTTTTCCATCTTCCACTGCCAAAAAGTAATCTAGATACTGCCTTTTTCTACATGTTCCCATGATTGCTGCTAGTATCTTACCTAACAAAATTACAAGCCTTCCTTTCCCCGCTCATTCTAAGATTTGTGATATTTATAGCTACTAATCTCATATTAAATTGCTTCTGTTCTGGCATCCAGAATGCTGTAGCAACATAGAAGTGAAATATCTGTATTATCTAATAAAACTAGTCCCCTACAAGTGCTATAGTTCTCTCTTCCACACTAGGAGAAAGTGAGAGGTTCAAAGAGATCAGCAGTCAAGGAGAGGCTGAGAGGAAGCCCATGATGATGGCGATCATGGAAGGGATGAAATCTAAATTTCCCTAGGATCTGATTGCTTAGATAATGCCAATGATGGTAACCCCATTGGTGCGACAGCAACCTGGTCACCTAAGATAATCTTCATCTGTTTCATACATCAAATGTCTCATAGAGAACTAGGAACATTCTTCATATTGCCTTTGTTATTCTACTTTATGTATTCCTCAAAGTCAGTGGATATAGAAACTCTCTCCCAGAATCTATTACATTCAACTGGAAAGAAAGGAATGTGGAGAGCAATAAAATATTTTTAATTTAATATGATAGGTTTGCATGTGGTACTCACATTCCACCCATGTTTCATTGGCTAGGACATCACATATTACATTTTTTGTGTCAATCTATAAAAGTATATGACTTGGGAGGACTAGTTCATAGGACAAGACCATGGAATTATACATCTATTAATTTATTGGTTCCCTGAAGGTAGTCAGGAGTGATCCTGGAGTAAAAGCATACACTGAGTCTGTGATTCAAAGAGCCCAAACCAAACAGAAACAAACAATATATATAAATTTTATATTGCGTTCAATTTATATTCTTAACATATAAATTTATATATACTATGGTATAGGTTGTATTGAACATACTGATATAAGTGGCATATACTTATTTAATATCACTTTCAGCATTTTGTATCTAAGATTGTCAGTTTCATGTAGGTTATATAAATTGACATACTATGTAATATAGTTTTATCTAATAATTATTTATTTATTTATTGGTGGTTTGGAGTTACTTAGGGTAGTACCACTTTGATGATGCTTAGGAGAGGATATTAAGTGCCAGGGACTCAGCCCGGGTTTTCCATATGTAACATAAATGCCATGCCTGCAATATAATCACTCTGGCCTTTAAATTTAAAGTTTATGTTTGGTTCATAGTAAAAAATTATCATTTATCTTTAAACTTCGTAGCCTGAGTCATTAAAACAACCGTTTTTTGATTGGGAAGGTACATCTGACTCTGTTCTACAGTCCCTCCTTCTTCTGTTGTCAGGAATTACTCCTGGCAATGCTGATGGAACTTTATGGGATACCAGGAATCAAATCTGGTTGACTACTCATGAGCAAGCCCTACTTGTTGTTCTTCCTCTTCAGTTCCTAACTCTTAGTCTAGTTAAAAGTTTTCTATATTTTTGTCTTCTCAAAGAAACACTTCTTTAAAGAGTTATTGTTGTTTTCTAGGTTCTATTTTGTAGTTTTATGCTCTAATTTTCCTTAAGTTCTCCTCATCCACCTCCATAATTTGTATTTAGCTTGCTCTCTATTTTATAGTTTCCTTAGATGTAAAATTTAAATATTATTTAAGATATCTCTTCATATAATTACACCTGCATAATTTTCTATAAATGCAGCTTTTGAGACTTGCTAAACATTTTTGGTAAAGTGTATTAGATTTTGCTCATGTCAGTTTATTTTGCAATTTTCCCTGAGAGTTCGTAATCTATCCATTGACTATTTAGAGATTTGTGGTTTTATTATAAATTTTTAAAGTCCTTCAGTTAATTTATAATTTCACTATATTATATAGATAATATACTGTAATTTTGATATTTTAAGAGTATTGACATTTGTTTCATGCTTTAATATATAGTCTCAATAAAGTTATTTTCTACTTATTTAAAAAGAATATGTATTCTTTTTATTGGAGTGTTCCCTGTATGTTCATTGTGTTATTGGAGATACTGATTAATTAGCCTTTTCCCTGTTGATAATGCAGTTATTTGATCCATTTATTATGTAAATTGGGATACTGTAGTTTCCACTTATGGTTTTTGAATTGATTTTTTAAATGCATTTTTTATTGGAGTAACATTGAGTCATAGGAATATCAATATTTATATGTTTGGAAGATATACCACTAAGTGCCAATATCTCATCAACACAATCTTTGAACCTTTCAACACACTCACTCCTCTGCTTTTGCTTACTTATGTCTATTCTACACATTTTATTTTCTTTGAAACATGTTAATTTCATTCAGTAATTTTTCTTTCTTCCTGTTTTGGCTTTTGGGCTACAATAGACTGTACTCAGGATTTACTCCTGACTCTATGCTAATAGAGAACTCCTATCTGACACAGGGGAATATATGTGTTCCAGGGATCAAACCTGGGTCAGCCACATTCAAGGTAAGCACCCCACTCTGGCCACACTGTTTCTTTTTTAATGAATTATTAGTATTTATATTATAATATATAACAAATTATATGATCATATTAATATATACCATTAATACTATTAATAATATAATATTGGGGCCGGAGAGATAGCACAGCGGTAAGGCATTTGCCTTAGATGCAGAACGATGGTGGTTTGAATCCCGGCATCTTATATGGTCCCCCGAGCCTGCCAGGAGTGATTTCTGAGCATAGAGTCAGGAGTAACCCCTGAGTGCTGCTGGGTGTAACTTAACCCCCCCCAAAAAAATATATATAAAATTGACATATATTAATTATATACTTATATTATTATGTAATATTATACAAATAATATAAGTATATAATTAATAATATATTTATTATGCAATGTTTAATGTAGTAATAATTTATTTAACATTTATTATATTTGATTCTATTCACATGGTAGTTTCTTTGAAAGAAAAGCCAAGACTTTACCTTTTAAAATGGTTGAATAGCATTCTATTGTATATGTATATCACATTGTATTTCACAATGTATTGTATATACAATGCGTTGTATATCACAATGTATAACACATTGTATTCCTTTGGGGGACACTTGGAACTTTTTGAGGGGCTGTTATTTGTATTTATCTCTTCTGTTACATGATTGCTGTAAGTTTTGTGCAGTATTATTCTTAGATCGATAATAGGAAATAATAATTGCTATTTCTTCTCGGTATTTTCCTTTTTCTAATAATATAATTTTGTTTCTGAAAACAATTTTTCTTGATACTTTCAGTGGTACTAGTATAACCTTTTCGATTCTCTTTAATTTCTGTTTCCATGATACATTACTTTTCATCCTTGAACTTTCAATTTTTTTGTTTAAATATGAAACTCACTTGCTGTCAAAACAGTTAAGTTTCATTATTTTATCAGTTTCCTGTTAATTGTGTCTTTATACCTTTCTCACAAATGTACTTCTTGGTTATGTACAATTTGTGATTTAATGCACTATTTATTTTAAAGTCTATTCAGTGCACAATATATGTTCTTTCTAAATGTTGTTTAGATAGGTTGTCTAAATGTAGAAAATGTTAACTATAAGTATTTATCAAGATTTGTTTGACATTTTTAAGATGTAGTTGGCAAAATATAGTAAGTAACATAAGACCCAAAATAAGTTAAGATGGGTAAAAATATGAATGGTTTGGAAAATAAAAATTGATATAAGCCTTGATCACTGGATTTCACACTAGGATATACATTATTTTTGTTGTTGGTGCTTTTTGGGTCACACCCGGAAGTGCTCAGGGGTTACTCCTGGCTCCATGCTCAGAAATCACTCCTGGCAGGCACGGGGACCATATGGGATGCCGGGATTTGAACCAATGGCCTTCTGCATGAAAGGCAAATGCCCCTCCTCCATGCCCTCTCTCCGGCCCCACTAGGATATCAATTTTAGGGGAGTACAGGAGATTAATATAATGACCAAGGCCATGTGTCCGGGTGGTGTCTGGAGCATGTGATTGGTGGTTAAGTCAAATATCACTGCACCAAAACAAAACTGTCAATCAACAAATATTATAGGAACTTGTGTGGCTAAGGTAGACCAGAGATTATATAAGGACAGGATTTGAGGATCATAGGCAATTCAGAGGCAGGGTACGCTATGATATTTTACATCAATATTATAAACAAACATTATTGTAACATAATTGCCTAAACTATAGTGAAAATATAATCAATAAACAAAACTAGAAAGCAACTAGAATGGATCAATGTAGTAATGGCACAATTTGGCACATGGCTTGGCCTAGCATGACATACAAAGCAAAATAAAAATACACTAAATAATTTCTCTTTTTCCCCCAGTGAATAAATGAACTTCTAGTTCCTGCAGTGTTTTGATGGAATAAGTACAGCAATCATAAATGCTGGTATACATGTCAGGCCGTTTTCCAATCCGGAGATATGGTGCTGAATGAAAAAGAGAGATAATACATTCAGAAGGGATAAATTTTAAAATAAATAAACTAAATAATCCATGAAGTTAAATGTGATGAAATAAATTTAGAAAGTGCCAGTTGCTTAGATGCTGAGATGAACTGAGCAAAGGAGTCACATGTAGAATCTAAGAGTAATGTTTTTATGGAAGAAGTAATGCACTCACGAGTAGGTATAGTGAATTTGGGGTAAGGCTGCAAAGGAATGAGGAGAAAACACAGGTGAATAGAGTTCAAGGACAGTAACTATGTTCTGAATTCCCCCTCCAATAGAAGAAGAGGCATCCTCAAAACTAAACTTGTTTCACAATCACCACTTAACTGTCATTTTCGGTTTTCACCTCTTAACAGGGAATTGGGTTTAGGTGGTGTGTTAAAATGGTGAGGTCTCCATCTGCAAAGAGACCTCTACTGTGTCTGGAACCAACCTTGCTGTAAAAGTCTATTTATTGTCACTATGAATCTTGAATATTATGGTGAAATATATGTAATTCACTTTGGCCACAATAAAAATAAATTAAAAAAAAAGTCTATTTATTCGTACCTCTAAGTGATTAATCTCGCTTCATCCAGGGCAAAGACAAAATCTGAGACAGTCTGAATAGGGATGTCCTGTCTTTGCACACAATAACCGGTTAACTAATTACATTTTTTATCACCCCAACTAGTCTGATTTGGGAACACATTTAATATGTTAACGTGGCTAAAAGGCTTTAGTAGGTTTGTTCTTTGATGTTAGAGAATCTAAATGAGCATTTTCAAAGCCACAGAAACAGAATGAGAAACAGAAGAACCATTATTTGCTTCTTACCCATAGTTAATTAGCTGTCATCTTCATCTGCCTCCTCACGCCATAGATTTCGGATTTATTCCATCTAGGTTTTGGACAGCTCTTGGACATTTTCAGAATCTTTGGCTGAATTTGTACTTTGAAGCAAGTCAAGCTTTGTGCTGCTTTTTGTATTTTTAAAAAGACATTTGTATCCAAAGCACTTTGTTGTTGTCTGTGGGCAACCTGTTTTTGAAGTGTGCCACTAATATGCTCCTCTAATCTGTTGTCTGTTGAATCGGATCCAAGCCTGCTGGTTTACTCTGCATGTTCCTTCAACTTGATGCAATGCTATTTATCATGCGTCTTTGATGCGAAACTCCAGCTTGTATTCTCTTTATGTACTTGGGCATATGTTTCTTTCTTTCACATTTAATTTTTTTTTCTTGAGACACAGAAACAATGTCTTTGTTATTCTACAGGAAACTGGCTTTGTTTCAAGAAAAGGTTATTTCCCTAAGGTTTAGGGCAAAGAACGTGCATATATAATGGAAAGATTTGACTCCCTCTTGGAGAACATTGCATCTTACATCCCAAGAATAAAATGATTCATGTCTTCCTTTTGCGAAAGAAAAATGTCCTTTAGTTGCTGGTTATTATTTGTATTTCTTTTTCAGAACTGTTTGAAAGTTTTAAACATTTTGATTATTTCCACTAGGATATTGATTTGGGTCCAAGTTTTTATGTTTTGTATTTCAACTGGCATAATATTAAAAGTATGCCCCCTTGGGCCAGAGCGGTGGCTCAGTCGGTAGGGTGTTTGCCTTGCATGTGCTAACCTAGGACTAACCGCAGTTCGATCCTGGCGTCCCATATAATCCCCCAAACCAGGGTTGATTTCTGAGTGCATAGCCAGGAATAATCCTTGAGCGTCACTGGGTGTGACCCCCCAAATAAAGTATGTTCCCTCATATAAGTATAACCAATAGACTGTACACTTCTATTGGCTGAAGCATACTATTATTTTAATATTGGAAAATAAAATACAGAGGCATGTATATTAATTTTACTCTATTACTCATATAGTTACGTCTAGCAAGCAACAATGACAGTACTTATTCTTTTTGCGCAGAAAAATTATTCTTCAAATAAAAATGGCATTTGGAGAATAAACCTTTTTTTTGAAATTATCTATGTAGAATAATTTGCTATGCACACTAATAAATTGCACACAGTTTGCCTTAGACAACCTAATTATACTCTAAATCAGTGTCTGGGAAAGCTTTTCCATTAGAAGTCTAAGAGCAAATATTGATACAATTTACTTAAATTATGCTCTGAGCTTCTTTCTTTTTAACTCTAGAGGAAAGTTGTTTTTCATAATTATTTTTATGACAAAGTTTCTTAAGATTCTGAATCAGTGTTGCTTGCCTTTATCTTGAGAGAATATGAGCAATGGCCAAGAACATTTGTGGGCACATTTAATTTCTTCGTTTTATGCATTTCATTACAAATATGCCTTTTCCTCTCCTGTGCCAATTTCAGTACACAAAAGCTAGATTTTTTTAATTTATAAATATGATTTCACTTAAACTACTTTTTAGTCACGAATATCTTAAAACAAAGGGATTTCTTAGATCAGTTGGTTTAAATTGAAATGCCCCTATAATTCTGTCTTTAAAATGTATTGAGAATTTACATCATATCAAGAATAGTATCAATCTTCTACTTTGAGGCAAATTGTGTGAAACTAGAGAGTGAAATGCTAAATGAAGAGATAAAGAATGGACAAGTTTGTAGTGATTTCCTTCATAGGAAGATTAAAAATATACAAAGCAAGAGGTCCCTGTTACAACAATCCCTGGATATGGCAAATAGATGTATGATGTAAGGATGCTGAGAAAGTTGGGTGGAATATGGGGGTGGAAGAAAATGGTAAAATGATTTTTAAATGTGCATTTTTATTTTTTATATGTAAATCTTCAGTTAAGCACATGATTAAAAGCATGTTTGTAGTTTGGTTTCAGTCATAAACAGAATACCCCCCATTCACCAGAGCAACATTTTTTTATATTGATGGTGGTCCTGGTTTTGATTTTATATTGATGGTGGTATAGATCTATTATAGATTAACAATATCAATATACTGTATTCTGTGATATCTTCATAAAAGTTCATCTGGGGAGGAGGCAAAAAGATAGTAAAGAGGTAGGGTATTTGCTTAGGTCCACCTAGAACGAACCTGGGTTCAATTCACAGCATCCCATATGGTCCTCAGAGCCTGCCAGGAGTAATTTCTGAGCACAGAGTCAGGAGTATCCCTAAGTGCCACAAAGTATGGCCCAAAAACCAAAAAAAAATATGGGTAAAATATCAAGGAAATAAAATTAGCCCCACTTTAAAACTCAGAATATCGTGAGAGACCATTTTGTGAGATAAGTGCCAGATATTGAAACCATATCTTCAGGTGTAACAAAATTATGCCTTGTCATGAAACACATTTCCAGATTCAAGATAAACACTTAAGTTTTTGGTTTTGTGCAATAGGTGCCAGATATTGAAACCAGATCTTCAGGTGTACTAAAGTTATGCCTTGTCATGAAGCACATTTCCAGGTCTAAGATAAACACTTTAGTTTTTGGTTTGGGGGATCACAACTGCCATATGATCACATCAAGTAATGCCTGTAGTATTTAAATTTAGCACATCATCCAGCCCTCTTTCATCTCCTCAGGACTCAGGATTCACTTCCTGGTGGTGCTTGGAAGTGAATGCAAGGTCCTTACATATAGAACATGTATTCCAGTCCTCAAATTGTCTTTTTGGCTCCCAAATGAACAATTTTTGAAATAATATTTAAGTTTAATGCATTAAATTTGTTATGTTCTATGATTTGTGCATACATTGCATGGAGGTCTAGGTTAAATCTAGACCTACTTGGGGGTACCAGAATTACATGGTACTCCCAATTACTGCCTGGAATATTCCCTAGATATCACAAAGTTCAATTTCAAGAATAAGTGGTTATAAAAAGAATGTATTTTAATCTTTCAAATATATTATTTAATGTCTTAGTAATTACTAGAAAGATGAATTTAGGCCCTGTTAAATATTCCAAAACAATACCAGGAAAAGAGAAGTCAATTGTGTTAATGTTAAGTTGGTGATGCATAAAATTTTTCTGTGGCTTACAATCTCATATTAAGAAACTACCAATCAGATAACCAAAGTTGGATTTTCAAATCCTCTTCATATTTTCTTATATTGCTGTACTATTACTTGGATTTTAGATAAAAGATTATGAATGGTAACTAGGTGTCATACTCTTCTGTTCCCATGGTGTTCTTTAGTCAAGCATCACTAATAAGCATTTTAAATCTTTAATTCACTAGTGATCTCAAATCCCAGCAATGATGGTCATGGGACTCTCAATTGGAAAACATCAATAGTAAGAAGATATCAAAGAACTTGTTACTGACTTTAGCTTCCAAATATGAATTCCCTAATCATAAGTGTTTCTTAAATTTCCTTTATTTTGTTTGTCTTGTGGCCACACCCGTACTGCTCAGGCTTGACTTCTAGATCTGCATTCAGGAATTACTTCTGCTGGAGATCAGAATATTACTTGGGGATCAAACCTTGGTCAGCCACATGCAAGTCAAATTCACTGCCCATTGAACTATCTCTCCACTCCGAATTTCTAATGTAGATGAACACTTCTATTTTTTTGCATTCAATCTTAATTTGAATCAATCATAATTAACTTTATGTTCAATAATAATCCTCCTGGATTAACCTCTGGAAATAACATAAATAGGATGGTAGAAATAAAGTCAAGTGTTAACGTTTGCAAAAATATAAAATGTAACAAAGAGAACACACTTGGAGTTGAAGAGATAGTACAGTGGGTACTTGCCTTGCAGGGATTCAAACCAGGTCCAATCCCTAGCAACTCAAATGGTAACCTGAGCCTGTCAGTAGTGTTCAGATTCAGGAATAAGCCCTGAGTACCACTGAGGGTGCTCTCCCCCAAATTAAACATCCTTATTAAACTGGGATATCAAATATATTAAACTAGCATAAGAGATTTAATGGTGATACTTATATTTGTGAAAACTAAAGGGAACAAATAAAATTATGGGCAACATTAGATCATTCAAGCATGAAAAAAAATTTAATTAGTATAGAAATTTTATATTACAATAAATCAAAATTAACCCCAAAACAATCAAAACAGTGAAAGGATAATTATGCAATTTATGGTAAAGCAAATGTATATGGGGTACAGGGGGTTCAGATTGTCACACTTAATGAAATTCTGTGCCTTATTTACTCTGTCAATCCATATCACAATGAGCAGAAGTTGGATCTGCAGAGTTACCTACCCTCCTACCCTTGTGTACTGAATTAAGCTGCACCCATTTATCTGAAGTTTCCCACACTTGTTTCAGCAACAGGAAAGAGGACAGGACATGATTTACTCGCCAATTATTAAATGCTTCCACACACAAGTGACAAATGCAGTTTCTTTACTCTTTTCACTAGCCAAACAAGTCATATATCCATACTTAATTTCAAGAAGAAAGAAAAGAGTGACATTTTATAATGGTTAGCAGGAGCAAGATATCAAAGTGATGAGTATAGCTACTGCCAGAGCTATGCATTGAGAAAAATGAATCTTGATCATTTATGAGAGGAGTTTTCATATTATGCAGCATTTAAGCTTATTTAGCAAATAGATATTAACAGCCAGACTAGTAAAAGTAGAAATACAGAGATTGAATGATAGTGTTTTGAGAATCAATTTAAAGATAAAAATACATGAATTTTGTACATATAAAAACTATAACACAACATTGCTAAATAAAATTCCATGTAATATAGACAGGTGTCTTGTTCTCCCTTCTCAACGTACTGCATGAACAAGCACATTCAACATGTAACAATCAACAGTCATAATATGGGACTTCAAAACATGAGTAGTATTGGGGCTCCTTCCCAAAATATAGTACCAAAGATATTCAGCACTATATAAAAATGAGTTATTTGTAGCTATTAAAAGTTAGGATCAGATCATAAATGAGTAAACTCTGCAGGCTGGCGAGGTGGCGCTAGAGGTAAGGTGTCTGCCTTGCAAGCGCTAGCCACGGAAGGACCGTACTTTGATCCCCAGGTGTCTCATATGATCCCCCCAAGCCAGGGGCAATTTCTGAGTGCTTAGCCAGGAGTAATCCCTGAGCATCAAATGGGCGTGGCCCGAAAAACCAAAAAAAAAAAAAAAAAAGAGTAAACTGCACCAATCCATTAAGGTTGGATGGGAGTAAGGAGGAAAAAGCAGAGATGCAGAAAGAACAATGCTCATCAAGGGGAAAGTTGATATTGTAAGTTAAAGAATATCAATAATTTGCAGCAAGCAAACACCACTTTGTTTTGCAATTCTAGGAAATGAGTACAGTATTCAAGGGACACTTTTGGAGATAGAATCTTGAAAAATATGTTTTTATCCTTTACATATTTCCTCCTTGTAGTTCAGAGAGACAACTTTAACCTAAGTGCATTGGAGAGAAAACAGGGACGTCTTCTTGATGGATATCTATTCGATCTCAGCCACAGGAGTAGCAAAGCCCTTTTTATCACTCAGAGGCAAAGGGAATTAAAATGTAAATGAAAAGTTATTTTAGCACTATTTTACTGTGAAACATTATATGTAAGCAATTGTAAAAAAAATTTCCGGTTTCTAGATATTTTCTCCTTGAAGGCATTTTATTTATAAAGGAGAAATATTCAAGTTAAGCCCTCAAAGCTGAAGAGTCAATAAAAAGGGTAAAGAGGGCAATTCAAAGCAAACCACAACAGAAATTCCTAAAATGCATAATCAATCATTAGCCCATAAGTGATCAAATCAAGTGAACGGTGTATACATATTTATATTTCTGATCAAATAAGTGTTCAATGTATTTTTTATTATAAATGTTAAAATAATTAAAATTTGTTAAAGGTATTTCTCACAGTTATTATTTCTAATTATGTTCCCAATTATTACTTTTACTAGAAAATTTTTAGTGTAACTCTACTTATAATTCTGACAGTGCTTTTAGACTATGGAAATATATAGCAATAAACTACATATATATGTAATGGGTGATACACTGTTCTCATCATTTTTTTTTTTATCAAAATTGGATGTCAGAGCTGTTTCTGGAACTTTACTGTTCAACATTTGCAAAGAGAGTAATTCAATCTTTAACATCCTGTTATTGGTTAGGAAAGCACAATTAAAAGGACTCTAATCTGGAAGAGTTTGGGGTCTCTCCAAAATTTGTTCAAGGGTTCAGGGCTTACCTGAGTATTCAGTACTGTCTCAGAGAAATAAGAGGTTCAGTCCCAGTCATGGTCAGCTGGTTGGCAGTGGAAAGACCTTGAGGTTTCTGGGATGAAGTCTAGATTGAGTATATTATCTTTTCCCTCACTTTAATCCAAATTCTTTCTGGAGATCACATCATGAATAGTTATAAATCTGAAAATAAGTCCAATGGCTGAATCCTATAATGCATGTATGTATTGATATTTCTTGAAGAATGAAAGCTTATATAAGTTACTCTTTAAATGTGTATTTGCCTCTTTGTTTTTTATTTGGCATATTTATTTTTCTTTCTTTGCAGTTCTTCTTAGTCTCCTTTAAGAACAAACATTTCCATGCATTAAGGTTGGAGTTAGCCCAAACTTGGACATTGTAAGAGCTTCGTCAGAAATTCTTGAGCAACTGAACCTTTGATTCAGCACTAGGGTAGAATTATGTGGAAGGGAATCAAATAGATGGTTTCTCAATTCATTTCTTTCTGTCACCATTCTAGGATCATTTCATTTTTCAAATCTTGACAGTCGTCTTCAGTAATTGAATGACTATCTACATTCTAACAATTCAAGAATCTCTGTAAGACTACACTTACATGATACACATAGTTATATCTGTTGACTTTTCTACATGCTGATTTTTTTTCTTTTGGGGGTTTTTGGGACACAACCAGTGACACTCAGGGATAACTCCTTGTATGAGCTCAGAAATAGCTTCTGGCTTGGGGGACCATATAGGATATCGAGGATCGAACCCAGGTTCATCCTGGGTCAGCCATCTGCAAGGCAAATGTCCTACCACTACACTATCACGCTGGCCCCTGATTGTTATTTCTATTAAATCAGTGTCACTAAATATAAGGCAGGTATTGTTATTTCCTTAGTAAGCATGGAAATCATCCAACATGGATTGTTAACCCCAGCATGTTTGGATCCTAAAGCTGTTCTTTCTTCATTCCTGATTTCTCACTTGTGATTTCAAATATAAATCACAGCTTTGACGTAAAAGTGCTTATCAATCTATTCTTCCTCTTCTTCCTACCAAAAATCAAAATCCAAGAAAATAATGTTGAATCATTCTTGTTGATAATAAGGACAATAGGCATTGGTCCATTCTTCACCTTTTTAATTCTTTTTTCCCTTCCAGAATGATTGGCCAACTAAACCTCCAGGATTTTTTTAAATCTAACATCTCTAGTCAGTTTTATTTTATTGTGAGAACTATTTTCATATGAAGTAAAGACATTTTCCTTTGATAAGAATTTTTTCAATTAATATACTCTTTTTCCTGAATGTATTTCTTGTTCTTTTACATTTTTTGCAGTTGATTTTTCAGCATTTCATAGCTTTTGATTTTTTTATATGACCTTACTCTTTTGGTTCCAAAAGTAATATCAGCCTTAAAAAATAAAATAAAACAAGGTTAAAAACTCCTGTTTTTTTTCCCCAGTGCCGTGATACTTTACTTATTTTATGTCTAAATTAGATGCTTACATTTTGCATTCACCAAAAGTAAGTCATATAGCTCCCAAAGTAAGTCATATAGCTCCCAGATGCTCCTATACAAAATAATACATCTGGCTGACTTTGAACTGCTACATGTTTTATAACTGGGGAAGCAAATGCCTATAGGATCATTGGCAGGAAAGGGAAGGAAAGGACAGTAAAACCCAGGGCTGAGTGGAGGCAGAGTTTAGGTTCTAAGGCATTTTGAGAGGAAACCTTTACAGATAATTTGCAAGATAAGTTCTTACTTCTGAGATCTCATTTCTTTTTCTTTTATTCCTTTTGTGGTTTTTTTTTTTTTTTTTGAGCTACACCCGGTGAGGGTCAGGGGCTACTCCTGACTATGAATTCAGAAATCGCTCCTGGCTGGGAAGACCATATGGGACACCTGGGATTGAACCGAGATCCATCCTGGGTCAGCCACGTTCAAGGCAAATGCCCTACAGCTGCGCCACCACTCTGCACCCTGATATCTCATTTCCTTTATTTTATTTATTTATTTTTTTTGGGGGGTCACACCAGGCAGCGCTCAAAGGTTACTCCTGGTTCTATGTTAAGAAATCGCCCATGGCAGGCAAAGGGGACCATATGGTGTGCTAAGATTCGAGCCACCATCCTTCTGCATGAAAGGCAAAGGCCTTAACTCCATGCTATCTCTCCGGCCCTCTGACATCTCATTTCTTTTTTTTTTTCTACTTTACCAAATTTAATTTGATCAAGTTTATAATTTAATAAATTATATTTAACATCCATCTCACAAAAAATCCTTTGAAATTGAACCATTGTTTCTTATGGAAGTACAATACAAGCTTTTCACATACCTTCCCTCAGCAGGGCTGAGTTTAGAAAACTACAGTTCAGAAAATTTTCAAATTTTAGAAAAATTTAAACAATTAAAATTTTAATTACCTCATTATCATATTAACCTAGAAAGTTACAATTTTCCCCACTTCCAAAAAGATACAATTTTTTAATTATTTCCTTTTTTATAAAAATTCTATTTATTTATTTATTTATTTATTTATTTATTATTTTATTAAAATTCCTTGATTACAAACATGATTATGGTTGGATTTCAGTCATGTAAAGAACACTCCCATCACCAGTGCAACATTCCCAACACCAGTGTCCCAAATCTCCCTCCTCCCCATCCCGCCCCTGCCTGTACTCTAGACAGGCTTCCTCATTGTTAGAATAGTTCACAATGTAGTTATTTCTCTAACTAAACTCATCCCTCTTTGTGGTGGGCTTCATGAGGTGAGCTGTAACTTCCAGACCTCCTGTCTTTTGTCTCTGAAAATTAATATTGCAAGAATGTCTTTCATTTTTCTTAAAACCCATAGATGAGTGAGACCATTCTGCATCTTTCTTGCTCTCTCTGACTTATTTCACTCAGCATAATAGATTCCATGTACATCCATGTATAG
This sequence comes from Suncus etruscus, assembly GCF_024139225.1. Lineage (NCBI taxonomy): Eukaryota > Metazoa > Chordata > Mammalia > Eulipotyphla > Soricidae > Suncus > Suncus etruscus. The sequence continues at coordinate 65,370,413 of NC_064857.1, read as the reverse complement.
GAAAATTTCATAACTTCATCTCTTCTGACAGCTGCATAATATTCCATTGTGTATATGTACCATATTTTCTTTAGACATTCATCTGTAGAAGGACATCTTGGTTGTTTCCAAAGTCTTGCTATGGTAAATAGTGCTGCAATAAATATAGGTGTGAGGAAGTAATTTTTGTATTGTATTTTTGTGTTCCTAGAGTATATTCTTAGGAGTTGTATAGCTGGATCGAATGGGAACTCAATATCCAGGTTTTGGAGGAATTTCCATGTTGCTTTCCATAAAGGTTGGTCTAGACGACATTCACATCAGCAGTGGATAAGAGTTCCTTTCTCTCCACATCCCCACCAGCACTGCTTGTTCTCATTATTTGTGATGTGCGCCAATCTCTGTGGTGTGAGGTGGTACCTCATAGTTGTTTTAATTTGCATCTCCCTGATGATTAGTGATGTGGAACATTTTTTCATGTACCTTTTGGCCTTTTGTATTTCTTCTTTGTCAAAGTGTCTGTCCATGTCTTCTCCCCATTTTTTGATGGGATTAGATGTTTTATTCTTGTAAAGTTCTGTCAGTGACTTGTATATTTTTGAGATTAGCCCTTTATCTGATGGGTATTGGATAAATATGTTCTCCCACTCAGTGGGTGGCTCTTGTATCCTGGGCACTATTTTCTTCGAGGTGCAGAAGCTTCTAGGCTTAATATATTCCCATATGTTAATCTCTGCTTTCACTTGTTTGGAGAGTGCATTTTCCTCTTTGAAGATGCCTTTACTCTCAATGTCCTGGAGTGTTTTTGCCTACTTGTTGTTCTATATGTATTATGGTATCAGGTCTGATAGCAAGGTTTTTAATCCATTTGGATTTTACCTTTGCACATTATGTTACCTGGGGGTCGAAGTTCAATTTTTGCAAGTGGCTATCCACTTGTGCCAACTCCACTTGTTGAAGAGGCTTTCTTTGCTCCATTTAGGATTTCTTGCTCCTTTATCAAAAATTAGGTGATTGTATGTCTGGGGAACATTCTCTGAGTATTCAAGCCTATTCCACTGATCTGAGGGCCTGTCTTTATTCCAATACCATGCTGTTTTGATAACTATTGCTTTGTAGTAAAGTTTAAAGTTGGGGAAAGAAATGCCTCCCATATTCTTTTCCCCAATGATTGCTTTAGCTATTCTAGGGTGTTTATTGTTCCAAATGAATTTCAAAAGTGCCTGATACACTTCTTTGAAGAATATCATGGGTATCTTTAGAGGGATCACATTAAATCTGTACAATGCTTTGGGAAGTATTGCATTTTAATTATGTTAATCCTGCCAATCCATGATCAGGATATGTGTTTTCATTTCCATGTGTCCTCTCTTATTTCTTGGAGCAGAGTTTTATACTTTTTTTTGTATAGGTTCTTCATGTATTTAGTCAAGTTGATTCCAAGATAAAACAATTAACGAAAGCAGATTTGGTTCTTTGAAAAATTAAACAAGATTGATATACCACTGGCAAAACTAACAAAGAGAGAGAGAAATTTGATAACTCATATTAGAAATGAAAAAGGGGCGATCACTCCCGATGTTGAAGAGATTCAAAGGGTAATCAGAAACTAATTTAAGAAACTCTATGCACTAAAAATGAGAACTTGAAAGAAATGGATAAATTCTTAGACTGCTATAACCTTTCACGGTTGAATAAAGGGGATGTAGAATATCTAAACTCCCCCATCACTATTGAGGAAATTAAAACGGTAATCAAATGTCTCCCCAAAAACAAAAGTCCAGGTCCAGATGGATTCATTAATAAATTTTTTTCAAATCATTAAAGAGGAACTACTACCAATCCTGTCAAAACTCTTTTATGAAATCAAAAAATCGGGAACACTTCAAAATAGCTTCTATGAAGCCAACATCACCTTGATTCTGAAACCAGACAGAGATGCTACCAATATCCCTGATGAACATAGATGCAAAGAGCCTCAACAAAATCTTGGCAAATAGGATTTAAGGCCTCATTAAGAAGATCATCCACTACAATTAAGTATGTTTCATCCCAGGAATGCAAGGATGGTTTAACATCTGTAAATCTATCAACATCATACACAACATCAACAACAAGAAAAATAAAAATCACATGATCATATCAATAGATGCAGAGAAAGCATTTTATAAGGTCCAACACCCATTCTTGATAAAAAAAAAAACTTTTGGCAAGATAGAATTGACCGGAACCTTACTCAATATAGCTAAATCCATCTACCACAAGCCAGTGGCAAATATTGTCCTCAATGGAGAAAAACTAGAAGCCTTCCCTTTTAATTCTGGCACAAGGCAAGGCTGTCCTCTCACCACTCCTATTCAACATTGCACTAGAAGCACTTGCTATAGCAATTAGGCAAGAAAAAGATATCAAGGTAATCCAGATAGGAAAGGGAGAAATCAAGCTGTCACTGCAGATGACGTGATACTCTACTTAGAAAACCCTAAAGACTCTACCAAAAAGTTTCTAGAAATAATAGATTCATATAGCAATATGGCAGGCTACAAAATTAACACACAAAAATCAATGGCCTTTTATACATCTATTATAATAGGAAAGAAATGGACATTAAGAAAACAACCCCATTCACAATAGAGACATCTCATTTCTAAGGAGTGATCCAAACTATCATTACCTGAGCATACATCTCGGTGCCCTTGATTAAAAGAATTTTTTCTGCCTGGTCAATAATAAAAAGTTTGAAAAATAGAAAGAAGCAGCAGGGGTTGGAGCAGTGGCACAAGTGGTAGGGCATTTACCTTGCATGAGGTAACCTAAGATGTGACCAGGGATAGATCCCCTGGCATCCCACATGGTCTCCCAAGTCAGCAGAGATTTCTGAGCTCATAGCCTGGAGTAGCCTGAGTGTCATTGGGTATGCACCCCTCAAAAACCAAACAAAAAGAAGTGGTGGCAATTAGAGTGATGCTTTTTTAATATGATCATTTTGTGCTAGAAAAATTTATTAAAACATAAATTACAATTTTTTTTAAATTTTCATTGAAATGTTAAAAATTGCTTATTTTTAGAATAGTGTCCTGGGAATCAGTGAGTTGTAGGTTTTCTTGTCTTTTTTATTTTGTAAAAAAATCTTGGGTAAACTTAGAAATAGGATATGAAAAAATAGTATTCATTTTGCTGCCATTGGCTGGGGTTTAAAAATGATGTTTCTCCTTCCCCACCCTACATGCCAGTCTTATCAATCCTACATGCCAGTCTTATCAATCTAGTGTTTCCCTTATGTTAGTCTGGGTTGCTTATTTAAAAACCCCTATTTTGAACCTGGCAGTTCTTAGTCCTTGGCTACTGTTCTATTTTTAAAGAAATTTTCCTTTTATTAAGAAAGTCGGAGAAGTTGGTACACAAATGCATTTCATTTTTCACCAAATATGATCTTCCTTGACTCACTCTTTAATTGCATCCCATTTTTCTGATTGAAAACTATGGTCAACTGTGCCTATTAATAAAGAGACCTCTATCTTTTCCTGAAATTCCCACAATACAATATCCTGACATGCTCCAGGTACATATATATTGCTTCAATTTAACCTGAGGAACTTCTTGTATTCCTAGTGTGTCCCTTCTAGAAGGTGGTTATTTTATAATCTTTACCTGAAAATTATAGGCTACAGGCTTATTTTTAATGAACTCAAACTTCAAGTCTAAGATTCTATCACTTTGGGGTAAAATCTATCATTTTTAATAACATATTTACAACTGATTCGGTGAGCCTAATTATGCTTTCACATATGTGATTTCTCACTGTTCTCTATTTCTATTTTTCAATGTTTTGCAAATATTGGTCTACATACTGGTCATAAAAATATTTTATTATTTTCATGAGAGAAAAACTCAACCTGAAATACAAAAGCTCATCACTCATCTTTATCCTGAACACTCAAAATTTTTTGTTCCAAAAATATCTTTTTTAAAGCATGTGATGTCTTTCCTTACTTCCTCCCTCCCTCCCTTCCCTCCCTCCCTTCCCTCCCTCCCTCCCTCCCTCCCTTCCTTCCTCCCTCCCTTCCTCCCATCCTTCCTTCCTTCCTTCCTCCTTCCTTCCTTCCTTCCTTCCTTCCTTCCTTCCTTCCTCTTCCTTCCTTCCTTCCTTCCTCCTTCCTTCCTTCCTTCCTTCCTTCCTCTTCCTTCCTTCCTCTTCCTTCCTTCCTTCCTTCCTTCCTTCCTTCCTTCCTTCCTTCCTTCCTTCCTTCCTTCCTTCCTTCCTTCCTTCCTCCTTCCTTCCTTCCTCCTTCCTGTTTCCTATTTTTTTCAAAGAATATAACATATGCAACAGTTTGCAACACTCTCAGGTCCCAATTTTTAACTTATCTTGCTTCAAACTTTGAATTGATATTTTTTTTGGCACTATTTCTTCAGCATCTAGATTAATATCCAGAACCTACAGTAGTCACCAACCTATCTTCAATAAAAAGGTGATTACATTCTCAAATCTGTCAAGGCAAGTATAATCTAAGCCTTTTCTATGGCAGGGAATGAAATACACAGGCAGATCCTGCTAGCAGCCAGTGCAGGTTATACATCCTGGTTTAGAAGATAAGTCCATCCATATGCCTAAGTATTCTAATTATCTCTAATGGCTTCTCCAGTGATTCCATTACTAACTCTGTGCAATACCCTAATGAACCAAATGCCCCATAATTAACACTCTTTGTATTGGGAACAGTCCATTTTTTTCTGTGCTGCATTGTTGTGAACTGTATATGCATTGCTGATTGAGATAAGTAAGTTGTAACTCCTATTTAACTAAGGCCCCATTTTGAAGCACTAAGAAAAAAAAAATAACAGCAAAGGGACAGTGGACTATTTTGGATGCAATATGCCAGTTCATACCAACAAGATGATCACAGAGATACATTTCAACCTTCGATAACACACATAAAGTGTTATTTTTAGCTAAATATCATTCATTATTTGTTTCACTTATTACGTATTAGTAGAGTAACACATAATAAAGCAGGGAAAGGGGTTGAATTTCCTTTAGGCCCCCTGAAAAGCTGTATTTGTGCTGCACTTGACTCCACCTACAGGTGTCATCTATATTTTCATAAAAATAAGAGATGGAATTCTTTGAGAAAGTCTAGAAAAATTGTGCAGACACCATCAATCACATAATAGAGTGAACTCATTACCTGTCCTCCACCCCACTGAAGCAAGGTGTAAATTCAATTTTAAGGAAAGCTAACACTTTTATTCCATTTTAAAGCAATTTCTTATCTGGCAGATGGGTAACTCTTTCTTCACTTATATTTCTTAAGGTGCAAATTAATTTTTGATTCAGATAGTAACTCTTCCTGGTGTAAGGAAATTGTAACCGTGAGAACTGATTTTTTTCCTCAAAAAGGCAATTGAGTTGAACACATATCTAGCAGATTCCAAAGATGTTTTCATTGTTTAAAATCTCCCATTACTTCTAGATTAGTCTCAAAAGGCAGCCATATTTTATTTCCCTATTATACTTTGCAACCACTGCATTTGTTTATATATTTAACATATATTATATAGACATATTGAAAGATTAGATATATGGACTTTCATGAACTATACTAATTATGAATCCAACTTATTTACACACTTCTAAATAAAATTAAGTATACTATACTTGCCTAATACATTTTTACCTAAGTCATAGACATAGAATCCATCACAATTTCTTGATTTTGACAAATTTAATAACTATAATTTTAGTTACCTGAGTTTGACCTCAAAAAAAAAAAAAGACACCCTGTACTCCACTGGACTTGAACATCACACTATTAGGGGATGAGTACCATAGACCCAAGGGTCTAGGTGTGTGCCATCAATTTCAAAGGAAAACAATGTGGGTGACATATGCAGTGCAAATCAGGGAACTTGCATTATATGCATCAAAGATTGATTTCTTTCCTAGCACTGCACTAGTTTCCTGAGACTCACAGAAGTGATTTTTCTTTCTTTCTTTCTTTCTTTCTTTCTTTCTTTCTTTCTTTCTTTCTTTCTTTCTTTCTTTCTTTCTTTCTTTCTTTCTTTCTTTCTTTCTTTCTTTCTTTTCTTCTTTCTTCTTTTCTTTTCTCTTTCTTTTCTTTCTTTCTCTTTCTTTCTTTCTTTCTTTCTTCTTTCTTTCTCTTCTCTCTCTCTCTCTCTTTTTCTCTCTTTTCTCTCTTTCTTTCTTTCTTTCTTTCTTTCCTTCCATTCGTTCTTTCTTTTTTCTTTCTTTCTTCTGGCTTTCCTTCTTTTTCTTTCATTGTTTCTTTCTTTCTTTCTTCTTTCTTTCTTTCTTTTCTTTCTTTCTTCTTCTTTCTTTCTTTCTTTCTTTCTTTCTCTTTCTTTCTTTCTTTCTTTCTTTCTTTCTTTCTTTCTTCTCTTTCTTTCTTCTTTCTTTCTTTCTTTCTTCTTTCTTCCTTCTTCTTCCTTCCTTCCTTCCTTCCTTCCTTCCTTCCTTCCTTCCTTCCTTCCTTCGTTTTTTTCTTTCTTTTTTTTTTTTTTTTTTTTTTTTTTTTGCGACATCCACTGACGTTCAGGGGTTACTCCTGGCTATGGGCTCAGAAATTGCTCCTGGCTTGGGGACCATATGACTCCGTGGGATCCAATCGCAGTCCGTCCTAGCTAGTGCAGTCAACCGCTCTGGCCTCACACAAGAGTAATTTCTAAGAAAAGAGCCAAGAGTAATATCTGAGAACTGTCAACTATGGTCTGATGCGCAATAGCCCACAAAGCAAAGATTTTAAGAAATGTATCTTAAATGTATAGAAATGTATCATAAGAAAGTATCATAAGTATTATTAAGAACCGTTTTTAATCAACATATGAGTGTAGCTATACTAATATATGATATAACATAGCAATAATAAACTATATTAAGATATTAAAATTTCTAAACCTCTTTAAAATTGTAAACATGTAGAAAATTCTATGTTGTCAACTTAGGGCAGCTATAAAAGTATAACTAAAGGGAAAATGATCTACCTAATCATTGGCTAAAAGTAAATACCTTATGATCAGTATGTCTTATTTTTATAAACAAGATGTAATGAAACTAGTAGTTATTGTTAATTAATTGAAATTTTCAGTATTCTTTTGAAATGTTTACCCTTTATAATTGTGTTATATAACAGTTGGATATTTGAAACATAGTTTAAAATTGGAATGGAATACCATTGTCTAATGAGGGTATGTTCTTTAAACATGAATTTTGAGCTTCATTGGTCTGACAAACGTTATGGGTATGAAATATATTTTACTATTCAAGAATCTTTTCATAAATATTAATCAAAATAAGGATTTAAACCTTCAGGCATGACAATCATTTTTAGATAAGACAATACAGCAATTAGTTTTATTTCCCATAATTGAAAAATAAAAATATATTTTTAGTATTTGCTAAAGAAAAAATATTGTCTTTTATTTATAAGAATGCTTAGTTACAATAATTACATTTTTACATAGACAACACTAATTTCTACTGATATTTAAAAGATAAAGAAACATTCTGCAATGCACATACAGGTCATGAATATCTATAATGTAATGAAGATAGGATAGAAAATATAGGTAGTCTTATGACAAAATGGAGTGTTTCTTTCTTGCCTAGCCTTCTTTTCCTACAATGACTAATTGAAACAGGACTTATAGATTTGAGTTTTATCATTCTTTTAAGTTTTGCAAGTAAATAAAAACAGCCCTAATATGTTTTTGGAAGAGGAAAATGTAATATACCTGAAGGTGCTTAGAGGACTTATGCTGGGCATGTTGGGGTTCAAACTTGGGTTGGGCACAAGCAATGCAGGTCCTCTCGGATCTATACTATTTCTCTAGCTCTCTAATTCATTTTACAGAAAAAATATTTTAATAATGTTAATAAGTTACATTTATTTATTACAGATATCAATATGTTTTAAGTACCTAGCATGATTATTGAACAAAAGTGAAAATTAATATCTTTTGGTAAGCTGTAAAACCCATGCAAACAAAATGTTTTTTAAGATATTTTGAAAATGCACAGAGTTTTTTAAAATTGATTTTGAAAATGTCACAAATCTATAACTCTGAGTGAAGTGAGTCAGAGGGAGAGATAGAAACAAAATAGTTTCACTCATCTGTGGGATTTAAGAAAAATAAAAGGCTAAAAGACAATATGGTTATAATACTTAGAGAGACTAGAGATGAGGTTTGGAAGGACCATATCATGATAGAAAGTGTACTACAAAGATTAGTGAGTACAGTTAGAAAAATAACTATACCAACAACTATCATGGCAGTGTTAGTAAAAGAAATAGAATACCTGTCTTGAAGACAACAGGGAGTGGAAGAGGGGGATGATTGGGTGTATTGGAGGCAGGATGGTTACACTGGTGAAGGGGGGTGTACTTTTATGACTGAAATTCAACTACAAACATATTTGTAACCACGGTGCTTAAATAAATATATTAAGAAAAATAAAATATCACAAATCCTTTGCACTCTTGGTTGTATAATTTTGCCAAGTTATTCTTATAACATTTTTAATACAAGTGAGTAGGAAGTATTCATTGTAAAATAAAGAAAAAAGTATGAAACTGAGTAGTTAGGTAACATCAAAGATTAGCATCTATAAGATTAAAATTTTTTTCTGTCACACTAAAGCCCACAGTTTTTACCTTATTTGCATCTCAAAATTGTGTTATTTCTTAAAATAACTTAAACCAGGATCTAAATATTAAAGGGATGTATCTACTCTACTTCCCAGCTACCAGATGGGTCACAGAAATGTTCCTAAAACATGCAAAAGCCTCCACAAATATATGCACACTTTTAGTGAATAAATTAGGAAGCATGTGAAGAGTAATTCTAGCTTTTACGAGACTTTGACTGTCTGCCAAATCTAAAACTAGCTGTAAATACAACTGTAATGATCAAGATATCTTTATGGCTTCTTGGACGATTCTATCCTATTTACACATTCTTTCAATATGGCAAATGAGGAATAGTGAAAACTAACTATTGGGGGAATATAACTTTGAGACAATATGGAGTTTCTTTCAATAAAACTATGATTTGAGAATAATAACCTTGTTAGTCATTTACCCAACTTGATAAAAATAAATAATTGATTTAAATCTAACCTTCGTTATATTTTAGGTCAAAAAGAAAGCACCATTTCAGTCAACTATCACTGTGATTTCATATATGTCTTTTTAAAAATTTAATCATTGTGGTAACAAAAATGTTTATACTTAGATTTCAGTCTTAGAATATTCACCATCTTTCACCTGTTAGATCTTCCTAACATCCATATCCCTCATTTCCCTACATCACCCCAACCCATGTCTGTCTCTTGGACAGGCGTTCAGTCTCTCTCCTTCACTATCATTGTCATGGCAGTTATCATTGTGCTTAGTGCTCTAACTGATTCACTGTTCTTTGTGGCATGCTTCATGTTATGAGCTCATCCTTCTAGTCCTCCTCTCTATTGTCTTTGCCATATTGTTTTTTATTTTTTTATATCCCACATTTGAGTGAGACTGTTCTATATGTATATATTTCCCTCTGACTCATTTTAATCAGCATAATAGTGTCTATCTCCATTCACATATAGGCAAATCTCATGACGTTTTTTCCTAACATTAAGTAGTATTCCTTTGTGTAAATGAACCATAGTTGTTGTTTTTTTAATCCACTCTTCTATTGTTGGGCACCTGGGTTGTTTCCAGATTCTGACTATTAAAGGTGTTGTTGCACTGAACATAGGGGTGTATTTTGGTATGGTGTTTTTGTGTTCCTAAGATTCATACTAGGAATAAGAGTGTGATTGCTGAATCATATGGGAGCTCAATTTCCAGTTTGTTGATTATACATATTGTTTTTCAGAAAGACTGGACTAGACAGCATTTCCACCAGCAGTGAACAAAAGTTCTTTTCTCCCCACATCCACAATAGCACTGGTTCTTGTTCTTTGTGATGTGTTCCTGTCTCGCTGGCATGAGATTTACCTCATTGTTGCTTTGATTTGCATCTCCCTGTTGATTAGTGATGTGGATTTTTTTTTTTTTTGCCTTTTGACTATCTGTATTTTTTCCTTGAGGAAATGTCTGTTCATTATTTTCTCCCCATTTTTAGTGGGTTAAAATGTTTCTTGTTAAGTTCGTTATTACCTTGTATAACAGATATTAGACCCTTATTAGATGGATTTTGAGTAAATAGTTTGTCCCATTCCATGGGTGACCTTTGTATCCTAGTCACTGTTTCCTTTGAGGTGCAGAAGCTTTTCAGTTTAATGCAGTCCCACTTGTTCATCTTTGCTTCCAAGTGCCTGGACAGTGGTGTTTCCTCCTTAAAGTGACGTTGCCTCTATAGTTTGAGTGTTTTGTTTACATTTTGTTCTATTTACCTTACAATTTAGGGTCTGATGTCAAGGTCTAATCCATTTTGAATTAACCTTTGTGCATGGTGTTAGACGAGGTCTGAGTTTGCTATTGTGCCGTGACTGACCAGTTTTCCCAATACTACTGTTGAAAATGCTTTCCTTGCTTCATTTTGCTTTTCATCTCCCTTTATCAAAGATTGATTGATTGCATGTCTGGGCATCATTCTCTAAATAATCATGTCTATTCCATTGACCTGAGGATCTTTTTTATCTTTTTACAATAACATGTGGTTTTGCTGACTATTGCTTTGTCATACAAAATTAAATTTGGGAAAAAACGATGCCAGAATAACATCCTTATATTTTCTTTTGAATAGTATGGAAATATTTTGACTCCAAAGCTTTGCCTTTTGGATCTCAATTTCTTTATATATAAACAAATAATCAGCATTTCTAACAAAAATTAGTAAAAATTAATGGCAAAATATAATACAGTAAAAAGTTTTTTGAAGTGAATTCTACTTCCAATAAAAGACACTCTAATTAAGTTTATTAAATTAAATAGTATAGTGAATATTTAGTATCTATAATGCACCCATACTGAGAAATACTTGATCATAACAAAAGAGGCAATGAGATAGATTGTCACATAGTAAGTCCTATACTCCAAGGACTAAAAAGGTATCAAAGAATTGTTCCACTCTCTTTTTATATAACTCACAACTTCTTACATATTAATCATAAAATCACCTAAATATACAGAAAATCAAATTTGCATTCATTGATCATAAACTTTTTAACATTTTGTTTTATTTGCTTTTGGGTCATACATAACAGTTCTCAGAGCTAATTACATTTTCTGATCTCAGAGAACATTCCTAGAGGTTTTGAGGGACCAAATGATGTATCTTATTTGAGTTAGGATTAGCCACTGCTGATATAATGTACCTACTGCTTTATTTCATCTCTTTAGACATCATAAAATATATTATTGAAATTGTATTCAGAGCCACTTAAAATTAGTCAATATTGGCAGCATCACAAAGCTGAACAGTTTTGATCCAGGTGATGGAAAATCTGTGTGAATTGCTATTTTTCCACATTAAAAATTTCAGTGATAAATTCATTAATATGTAGTTCTAATGGTATAGACAGATATATTTGCCTGAAGTATCAGGCTAATCAACTGTTAAAAATAAATATTCATCTCCTCGATAGTGTGAAAATTAAATCAATGTCCTGAGCATAATGTCTGATTAATGGTCATTCTGACAATTATAGCTAATATAGCAGTCGAAAGTAGTTCCCCTTTTGAAAGTAAAGAGAGAAAATATTTTTTATTGATTGATTTCATATACCTAAATGAATGTTTTAGCATGAGTTCTTTGGTTAACCATAACCCAGATTTGTGATTCACATGTTCATTTAACTGTGTGCTGCCCTTTTAGAAGACCCTGAGATACATAATGAAGTTTTCTGTCAGCTTTGTTAGTATCCAAATACTAATTTTGTTCTCTGGTCCCAACTTTAAACAATGGTGAAGCCCCAGAATCTGCAGTTACTAGGGTGATGAATGATACATAGGCAGAGTCTGCTGAGTTTACGTTGGTCATTTAAAAATGTTGGTTCTCTGAGTTAGTAATATCTCTCAGAGTATGACAAATCTCATGGAAAAACATGGAATATTTACATTATGGAATTTACTACTATTTGCCTTGGAATAAGTTATGTTGAAAATTTCCAAGATCAGTCTGGGAGAGACCTATGATTTGTAAATAGTTGAATACATAAGTCAATCACACTTACCTTGTAACACTTTTCTCTGTCGACTTTGATAGAAATAGATTATCATCCTGGGAATTGATCAATAAAAAGGTCAAATTTATTAGTAAGTATGAACATTTCTAGAAAGAATAGAAGGAACTGAGGCATAGATACCCAATATCTGCTTAGAAATTCACTCTGCCAATAGTCGATTGAGCATAGAAATAGGTCAACCCCAGTTGGAACGTGGGCATAATGACTGTAGTTTAGTTCAATATTTTATTAAAGAATATGGTTGAACTTCAGTTAAATACCGGACTAATACAAGCCCAGACATAGATTCACAAAGAACACCACATAAGAATTTTGTGCTGAGCCCGGAGATATAGCACAGCGGCGTTTGCCTTGTAAGCAGCCTATCCAGGACCAAAGGTGGTTGGTTCAAATCCCGGTGTCCCATATGGTCCCCCGTGCCTGCCAAGAGCTATTTCTGAACAGACAGCCAGGAGTAACCCCTGAGCACCGCCGGGTGTGGCGCAAAAACCAAAAACCAAAAAAAAAAAAAAAAAAAAAAATTTGTGCTGTTTGAGCCCTGGATTTTGTGTTGATTAGTTACATGGTGATAAAGCATAGACAAGCATATATCATTTTTTCCTTATGAGGCCATAGTATCAACTTTCATATTAAAAGTACACTTGTATTTCTTTTCATAGTTAATGAAGGCATGTGTTTAAAACTATCAGGTTGTGTTTCTCTCTCCCTGTTCCCTGATCTAAACATTACTCTGTTTAATACAGCAAATAAATACACATAAGTTAGACTTGTTAAGGCATGATATTTTATATGGGTTCTTATGCAAGTACAAAAATAATACATATTCATCACATATATACATACACACAGTCAATGTTGCATTACAAGATGATGTATGTTTTAGAGGTGCAATTTTATAGGTGTTCAAAATATTTGTTATCATGCCACACCCACACTAAAGGATCAGTGTCTGTTTTTTATAATCTGCTGAATCCCATCATATACAAGCTTCTCCTTAGAGTATAAGGATTTTGGTTTAAAATGTTCCATTGATTTATTTTTTTCTCTCTGTCATACAAACCTGTTAATTCAATATTTGTCATTATCTTTCTGACATAGTTTTATTTAGTATGACCCCTTTAATTTCATATAAGTTGCAGCAAAAATTAGCTATCATTTCTAATAGCTGATTAATATTATTTTAAGTGTATATAATCTCCATTTAACTTTTCATTTTAACTTTCCATTTTAACTATCCATTTAACTTTCCTGGCACTTAGCTATTGTAGGTAGCTCTGTGATCAAGATGGGTAAGTATATATCTTTTTGAGTAAATGTGTGATTTTTAAAACTTTGGATGAATACTAAATAGGTATGCTATTATTGTCTCATATAGTTGATGAGTACACTGGTAATTATATGCTTTATATATTCATGCATATATTTTAATATTTTTTATAAATAGCCATTCTGGGTTCCAGAAAGGTTAATTTTAAATTTGCATTTTCACCAAAACTTTTTTTTTTTTCTGTACAGAACCTTGCCAGGATTAGTTTCTGGTCCTAGTCATAAAAGTCATATTTACAGAAGTGAAATTCTATGCCAGTCATATAGAATTCACTTACCTGTGAAAATATCACAATTTCGTTTGTATTTGTTGACCATTATTTTTCATTTTATTTTTCACCTCCTGTCCCACACAGCTATGGTTATCATATAATTCCTTCTCATCAGTTCTTCCCTTTTTAATAAAGTAGCAATGAATTCTTACTTTTGGGTTTCTTCATATGAAACTTTAAAGCTCTAAATTCTCCAGAATTACATTATGTATTTTTTTTGATTATTTGAGGGATAAATTTTGGTATAAGACATGTGGAAAACAGGTACTTTAATTGCCTAATGTATGTGAGAACATGTCTTTGAATATCAATTGCTGAAGTGACATTTCATGTGTGGGGGAGCACATTTCAGTCTTTTTAATAGTCTGTTATATTTAAATCTGGTAAATTAGATGCACAAACACACTGAGAAAATCCATTTAGAGTTTAAAATTAGGTATGAATTTCAAGTAATTGAGATTGATCTTCTTAGTTCACTAGCAAAATATCTAAAAATTGTTTCCAAAAGGGGAGTCCTCATGAGATATTTTTAAGGCGCTGTAGCAAAACGATAAGTTGTCTCTTCTGCACATCAGTTTCCATACTTTATATGAAATCTTAAAGTTTCATATAACATTAACATATTTTATTATATTATTCCTGAAACTTTGTTAAAATTGGTTTTTACAGGTTGGCTCCAGATAATTATTTGGATATTTGTATATGTTTCATATCTTCACAGAAATTTCTCTGTAAATATAGCTCAACTGTATGTAGACATTCAAAAATATGTTTTTGAGGGACCAGAGCAGTGCTGCAGCGGTAGGGCATTTGCCTTGAACATGGCTGACCTAGGACAAACCACGGTTTTATCCCTGACATCTCATATGGTCCCCCAAGCCAGGAGCAATTTTTGAACACAGAGCCAGGAGTAACCCCCGAGCATCACCGGTTGCGGCCCAAAAAACAAAACATAAAGTATGTTTGTGTTAATGTATATGTATACTTATATATATTTTATATAGATTATGTATCTATAACTAGCATGCCTATATTTGAGGTTTGTCAATAGATAATATTTTGGGATAAGGCCAGGAGCTCTTCACAGAGTGACTAAACAGTGAAGGAACCTAGGATGCAGGGACAACTCAGAAAGTACCTGCTTCCACTACTGGGCTACATGATACACACTTCCCATGGCTGCCCTAGGAGTCCGGTAACTCGCTTTCTTCTCTAGATATTCTTAAAGGGGAATGAAGATGAGAATCACACACAATATCTTTCCTTCCTTCCTTCCTTCCTTCCTTCCTTCCTTCCTTCCTTCCTTCCTTCCTTCCTTCCTTCCTTCCTTCCTTCCTTCCTTCCTTCCTTCCTTCCTCCTTCCTTTTCTTCTTTTTCCTTCTTTCTCTCTTCTTCTTTCTTTCTTCTTCTTTCCTTTCTTTCTTTCTTTCTTATTCTTTCTTTTTTCTTTCTTTCTTTCTTTCTTTCTTTCTTTCTTTCTTTTCTTTTTCTTCTTTCATTCTTTCTTTATCTTTCTTTCTTTCTTTCTTTCTCTTTCTTTCTTTCTTTCTTTCTTTTTTCTTTCTTTCTTTCTTTCTCTTCTTCCTTCCTTCTTCCTTTCTTTCTTTTCCTTCCTTCCTTCCTTCCCTCCCTCCTTCTCTCCTCCCTTCCTTCCCTCCCTCCTTCTCTCCTTACTTCCTCTCTCCTCCCTTCCTTCCCTCCTTCTCTCCTTCATTTCTTCCTCATTCTCCCCTTCCTTCCTTCCCTTCTCTCCTTCCTTCCCTTCTTCCTTCCTTTTCTTTCCCTTCTTCCTTCTTCCTTCCCTTCTCTCCTTCCTACCTTTTTCTTTTTTCTTTCTCTTTCTTCTTTCTTTCTTCTTACTTTCTTTCTTACTTTTCTTTCTTTCTTTCTTTCTCTTTCTTTTCTCTTTCTTTCTTTCTTTCTTCTTTCTTTTCCTCTTCTTTCTTTTTCTTTCTTTCTTTTTCTTCTCTCTTTCTTTCTTTTCTTCTTTCTTCTTTCTTCTTTCTTTCTTTCTTTCTTTCTCTTTCTTCCTTCCTTCCTTTCTTCCTTCCTTTCTCTTCCTTCCTTCCTTTCTCTTTCTTTCTTTTTTCTTCTTTCTCTTTCTTTTTCTTCTTTCTCTTTCTTTCTCTTTTTCTTTCTTTCTTTTCTTTCTTTCTTTCTTTTCTTTCTTTCTTTCTCTTTCTTCCTTCTTCTTTCTCTTCTTTCTTTCTTTCTTCTTTCTTCCTTCCTTTCTTCCTTCCTTCCTTTCTTCCTTCTTCTTCTTCTCTTTCTTTCTTTTTCTTTCCTTTTCTTTCTTTCTTTCTTTCTTTCTTTCTTTCTTTTTCTTCTTTTCTTTCTTTTCTTTCTTTCTTTTTTTCTTTTCTTTCTCTTTTCTTTCTTCTTTCTTTATTTCTTTCTTTCTTTCTTTCTTCTTTCTTTTTCTTTCTTTCTTTCTTTCTTTCTTTCTTTCTTTCTTTCTTTCTTTCTTTCTTTCTTTCTTTCTTTCTTTCTTTCTTTCTTTCTTCCTTCCTTCCTTACTTACTTTCATCCTTCCTTTCTCTTTCTTTGTTCCTTTCTTTCTCTTTCTTTCTTTCTTTCTTTCTTTCTTTCTTTCTTTCTTTCTTCTTTCTTTTTTTTTCTTTCTTTCTTTTTCTTCTTTCTTTCTTTCTTTCTTTCTTCCTTCCTTCCTTACTTACTTTCTTCCTTCCTTTCTCTTTCTTTGTTCCTTTCTTTCTCTTTCTTTCTTTGTTCCTTCCTTTCTCTTTCTTTCTTTCTTTCTTTCTTTCTTTCTTTCTTTCTTTCTTTCTTTCTTTCTTTCTTTCTTTCTTTCTTTCTTTCTTTCTTTCTTTCTTTCTTTCTTTCTTTCTTTCTTTCTTTCTTCCTTCCTTCCTTCCTTCCTTCCTTTCTTCCTTCCTGCCTTTCTCTTTCTTTCTTCCTTTCTCTTTCTTTCTTTCTTTCTTTGTTTCTTTGTTTCTTTGTTTCTTTCTTTGTTTCTTTGTTTGTTTCTTTGTTTCTTTCTTTCTTTCTTTCTTTCTTTCTCCTTCCTTCCTTCCTTCCTTCCTTCCTTCCTTCCTTCCTTCCTTCCTTCCTTCCTTCCTTCCTTCCTTCCTTCCTTCCTTCCTTCCTTCCTTCCTTCCTTTCTCTTTCTTCTTCTTTTTGTGATCGAACCACAGCCCATCCTAGGCTAGGGCAGGCAAGTCAGTTGCCTTACTGCTTGCGCCACCACTTCAGCCCACACACACAGAATATCTTAATAAAACTGTATTTACAAAAAAAAATAGAGTGAAAGAATAAACCATTGCTTTTCTTCCTTTATTTTTAATTACAAGGCCAATCTGATTATATTCACTCATTTGAAGATGATGCCCTTGATCCTGTCTCTCTTACACAAGTACAGACTTTTGGAGATATTTATGCAGTGGATTTATTTTTTTTATTTGACTATTTGAGGTTATAGAACAATACTTATTTCTGGAATAACTATCAGTTAAATGCTCTAAATATTTAAAGTCTCATGATTATAATTATGTTTCAAGTTCAAATATCAGGAGAAAAATATGGACCTGAGGAATGTATAAAGTCTGTTTATTAACAATAGCTTTTTATTGATAGGTTTTCATTGTTTCTTTTTTATTATTCTAGAAGCTGATATTAGTCTCAGATAATCTCATAGTTTAGTTCTACAAAAGCTTGAAAACTCATTGCAACAAATTATTGTGACCTGACTCTGTGTGACCGTTCTCTATTGATAACACTTCAAAAATGCTCATGCATGTGACCAGAACAATAGATTACTGGGTAGGTACCTTGACTTGCATGCAGCCGACCATGGTATGATCCCCAATACCATAGATATTCTTCTAAGCACCTCCAGGAGTAATCCTTGAGTAGAGAGCCAGGAATAACCTCTGAACACTGGTATGATTCCAAGACAAACAAATAAAAATAATGCTCACACATTCAAGTCCTCACGCTTCTTGTTGGGTCCAAGTATTTTTTTTTCATTATCAAGTTGGAAACCTTGCTTGCAATGTGTTACTGCATGATACTTCGATGATCACATGTAAGAAGTTGAACTTATTGTTTTTAACGTGATTAAGCAATTACCTAATTTACATTATTACCCATCATGAAAAACTATAGTAGAAATTAGACTACCAAACACTTCTAGGAAAAAAGTAGACTATATGGATGAATATATTTCTTCATTATTTTCATACATTCTTTTATCTGCCACTTTTCTAGTTCATAAATTACTGTCATTTTTACCTTTAGAAACATGTCTCAAGTTCTTTCCCTGAGTCATTTCATTGTTATTATGTTCACTCAATGTCTTATAATTTTCACTTCAAGAATTGCAAGTCTCTCCCCTCTACTCCTGCTAGTTGGTTCACAATATTATGACTGAAATTATATTTCTGAAAACCAAATCTAATCTTGTCATTATTCTAATTAAAATCCTTTGAATAATCTTCATTGAAGATAGAAGATAATTCAAACCCAAGTCAGATTTTCAAAGCATGTTCTCTCTTCACAAAATAATGTTTCATTTTTCATTCTGTGGTAATTTTCATAGTTGTCAGAATGGGATTCAATAAACCTCTTTATGTGCTTACCTTATCTATATTAGCTCTTCATTTCTCTGAGAAATTTTCTATTTCCCCTCACTAAAACCCTCTCAACTTTGTTCTTAGTTTTGTTACCAATGTCCACTAGCTTCTCTTTATTTGTTTTATTTGTTCAATAATTGTATATCATTGTATTAAAATTTATTATAGTTGAATAGTACTTCATTGTCTGCATATATCACATATTCTGTATGAAATCTCTTATTGATGGGAATTTAGGAAAATTTTAAATGTAAAAATTACATTTAGTTAATGTACATAAATGATTATTGAAACCCTCCTCCTCCCAGTCATTCATAGCATTTCTTATTGAATAATATCTCAGGTGTTCTGTTGTATTCCATTGTTATTAATAAAACAAATTGAGATATTTCTTCTTATAACCTATAGTGCAGTGGTTATATATAGATGAAACTCTACACTTTCCAATGCTTACTATTCCAAGTCAACTCAAACTTCACCTGCAATTTGTACCTGTTTAGGATGAGGATTATAAATTCTATCCTTCAGAGTAAAAGTGCTCAAAAATTAGTAAGTTATTTAATACATGTACTTTTGAAGACACTATTAGTATCAACAGTATCAAAGGCAAATATATATGGAATGCTCCTAGATACAATATATTGTGATTTACGTAACTAGTTTGAACATTTAGATTTATTGTAGTTTTAATTGGCAAAACATCTGGGACATTTAATTCTACTTGCATATTCATCTACCAAATTCAAATTTGAAAGTGAATTTCACCTCTGTGTGTATAATTCAATATCTGCAGTGTCTCATTCATGAATGTCCAAAAAGACAAATTGTTCTCATCTATCATATAGAATTTTGGCAAGGAGCTTGCAATAAAACCAAAAGACCTGCCAAAGTTTGGACTTTGCATAACTTTGTGCCTCCTTCAGATTTTATTGTAATCTGTCACCATGCATCATTCTGACTGTATTTCCCTTTAGAACTGGCATGGATTCATATTGGCAGAATACTATAACATTTATTATTGTTATATTTCATACATCATTTGAATAAATGAGAATAAGAAAAAAGTGTGGTGATGATAAAACAATTTCAAAAGTGACACTAATTAGGAGATCTATTTTTGTCCAGAGCTCAATTAATATGCTTATTTGCTAAGTATTTTGCTTTGTGAGTTTATGGTTAACTTGGTAAATATTTCCCATCTATACAACTCATACTATTGAGTCCTGGGTTTTTTATATCCCAACGATAAGCTATTTACATGTTCTGTGTCTTATTTAATAGAACAAACCAAATTCATAGGAATACAATATTGTTACCAAAATCCTATTTTAACATAATTCTCATATAAGAATAGACATATTATATTTGGAGTAATCTAGTATCCAATATCTTAGACCATATAATGGTAATTATGGAGAATTTCCCCCAACATTATAGTCAATTATATGTTTTAGTTGTGCATATATAAAATACTATCAACAATAAAAATAAATAAAAGTTTGGCAAATAGAAATAACAAAAAAGCATGATTTCACTATGAAGATCTGGTACTAATGAAACATAAGTAGACATTTTAAGTATCATAATATAAATATTCTGGGGCTCAATTACATTATTTCAAGATATCAATTATAAAGTGGAGCAGCTCCTGGAAAACCATCAATTTGTTTAATGCCATTTTATTTCTTTATTATTTTGGCCACCCTGCAGCACTTAGGGGTTACTCCTGGTTCTGTGCTCAGAAATCACACCTGGAAGGTTTGGGGGACCATATGGGATACTGTGGATAAAACTGGGTTCATCCTGGATCAGCAGAATGCAAGGCACACACCCTACCGCTGTGCTACCACTTCGGCCCTTGTTGTTTCATTTTAAAATTGAGTAGACAAAAAACCCACCAATTTCTAATGTGAGCCATTCTCTGTATAAAAAATAAGATTTTTCTATCCTGGTCTGTGGGGGCATTTTTCTGGATATTCCAATTTTCTCCAACATGATCTTCTTATATTTATCACTCTATTTTCAATGTGTGCATGTGTGTGTGTGTGTTTATGTGTGTATGAAAGAAACAGAGAAATAGAATGACACAAGAGAGAGATGGGAGAGATAGAAAAACAGAAGTAGAAAGAAAATATATTTCTGTCTCTGAATATGTTGTTTGTTTGTTTTTGTAACTATCTTGTTTAGGTTGGTAATCAACTTTGAACCTCAGTTGCCAGGATAGGATTCAGTAATTTGAAACTCTGATATAAAATATTTATACTAGGAAATGACTTAAATAAATGAATGAATAAAGTTAATGCTCAAAGTATGGGTATTTGGGTTCTTTATTAGACACTTGATGGAGATTGATGATGACCAAAAATATGCTGAAAGACTTTAAACTGTTGTTTATATCAATTAGCCTATGGGTCATTACATATAGCTTAACTAAAACTGTTTGCAAAGAAAATTAAGGAGTATGGTAAGTGAAGAGTTATTGTATCTAATTATGAGGGTAAGTTTAAGCAATATATGTGTTTAACAAGGCGATGCTTTTAAACGAGGACAATTGAATCTAACTGAAATTTTGTTGATGGGAATGTAGAGAACACAATGACAGCAAAAACTAAAACATAAAACATTCTATTAATTTTGGAGGGTTCTTATTTTTACCCAAACTTAGCTGTGTGAAGGGATCAACTATGAAATAGCTTGGGCTACCATATATGGTGTCAGAGAACAAACAGGATGTAGATAAGGAAGTGTTTTACCCACCATCCTACCTTTCAGATCCTAACAAGACATATCTTTAATGTTAGAGTTAGGTAAAGTACTAAAGTTCTCAACTATTGAGCAAATATTTCCAATTTGTTTAGACATAGATAATTGTATTTGATTAAATTTAAACCCATCAGAACATCCCTAGTTTTCATCTCACATGTATACACAATTGTAGGTCCAACCTAGTTTCTTGTATTTCTTGTTAAAACTTTGCATGATTCCCAATGTACAAATAGAGCTGTGAAAGGAGTCCAGTCAAGACTGAGATTCTGTGAATAAATTTTCAAAAAATTATAAAATCCCATTTGTTATACAAAAAGCCTTGAACTGCAAAATCAACTTCTGCTTGATTTTATTTTTCATAGAAATTTTGTGATTTTACTTTATCATTGAAAAGTGTAGAGGCTTTAATTTTCTTTAAAACTGTGAAGACAGTTCAAAGACTAGCCATGTACCTCTTGCCAAATAAAAATTATTTTTTATAATTAAACACTGTTGGTATGACAACTAATCTAAGGTTACTATCAAATAATATCACTTTCGTTAACTTTTAGGTTATTAAAAGACTGAGGAGGTGGTAAATACCCTCTTTAAAGGGAGCTAAACTCTGACCAATGGTTGCTGCTAAAGTCTTCATAAAAACTCCAGCTACAAATTTAGAAATGTTTTCTTGTTGGTCTCTTCACCATAAGAAGCTAATGTGTAACCACAGATCATTAAAATGAACAAAGCGGGCCAAGAGTGATAAAATAGAGGTAGGAAGTTCGCCTTGCATGCAGATGACCTGGCACAGACCTGGGTTTGATCCCCAGCATCAACTTTGATCCTTGGAGACTGCCAGGGATGATTTCTGAGCTCGGAGCCAGGAGTATCTCTTGAGCACTGCCAGGTGTGGCCCCCCCAAAAAAACAAACAAAAAATAGTAATCTAAAATAAAACAACGAAGCATGAGGACCTTTGAGTCAGAAGAATAGTATTATGGGACTAGGAATATAACAAAAGAGTTAAGCTATTTGTCTTGTGCATCTTGTTTGATTCATCAAGAACTACTCAAAGTGATTCCTGAGCAGAGAACCAGAATAACCCTATAATCAGCTAGCAGTGGTACACAAACAAACAAACAACTAAAGAAAGACAATTTTGTATTTTTTTCCCCTTAAATTTAGGCTAGTTCTCGCTCAACAACAACTTGTAAAAAATCTATATTTAACTTTTCCTACAACTTTATGACTCCAAGAGGCCGTTTGCCCATAAATGTCTTTTTTGTGACTCTAAGGATTGGCTTGTGCTTTGGATTTCACAGTGCTGGTTTGCCCTAAGACCTCAGTTATCTGATGTTTCCAAGACAGATCATTGGTTTTTAGTCGTTTTCACTTCTTTCATGTTAGAAAAGAAAAGTCAATTCTCTAGTTCTTTGGTTACTAACGATAAAACAAGGATCCATTGTTGCTAAACATACAGAGCCTAAGAAAGCATACATCATATTTTTCTCCCTAGATAAAGCATACAACCTAGCTTTCTCTTTACCACAGCTCAGATCCTGTATTTTCCTTAAACAGAGCTCTTATTCTGTTTTTGTCTTTTTCCTATTTTCCTCCTACAATGATTTGCTTATATAAAATATACCTTCCCCACATAAAATAAAGAGTTGCTAGAGTTATTCCCCCCTCAGTGGTTGATGGATAATTTTTAAATCCTTAAGCTCTCTACTTTCCTTGTATCCAACTGTACCAGCCTCACTTATAGTCCATAACTTCTGGAAACTTTTTATTAACAATTTGCCAATGGTGAAAACTACCTTGATGTACATTAAGTATTGAAAGCATCTTTTTCAAGAATATTCAAATTCATGTTTAATGCTCACTGACCTAAGGGTCTGTAAGATAATAACTAAAAAAGCATTGTTGAGAATGTGTCTTTCTTGCAAGGTCTGCTAGTTGAATGGTAGTTCTTTTTGGTTCCTGGACCTAAGAATACCTATCAGAAAATAAAAATATTATAAAATTCCCCCTACCTTCTGCTGCCTAAAGTAAGTTTTGGAAACATGTTCTTGAAGAGTATATGAAACTGTCAATGGTGCCAAGAGTTCTGTCAACTTCAGTCTAATAAAAGTGGTACAAAAGTGATTCAATCTATATCTCTCCCCACTGAGCACATAAATTCCATAGTCTATTGGATTAAAAACATTCTTGAAAGTTAGAAAATAATTTGAGGAAACCCTAAATTTTAGGCAATCTATCTTATACTTCTAATTTAGGTTGGGATGTGATTATTATTATTTTTTAAATATAGGAGTATAAACTATTATTTGGTTTGGAGAAATACCGTTCAAAAATCATTTTTAATGAATATAACAATAGAAATGCCTAGTTGTAGGGCCAGAGAGACAGCATGGAGGTAAGGCATTTGCCTTGCATACAGAAGGACCGTAGTTCAAATCCCAGCATCCCATATGGTCCCCAGAGCCTGCCAAGAGCTATTTCTAAGCATAGAGCCAGGAGTAACACCTGAGCACTGTCGGGTGTGACTCAAACACACACACACACACACACACACACACACACACACACACAAAAGAAATAAATGTCTAGTTTTATCACCATCATTCAAATCTAGACAGACACATAGCACAAAAGCAAAGTTGTAAAACAACTTAAACTTGGTCATCATTGTAGAATTTAATTTATATTGTCTACATTCTTTTACATTATTTTTTATTTGCTTATTTTTTTCTTGTGGGCTTTCAGTAGCATGCAGGGCTATACAAACCCACTCTCACTGAGCTGGTGGTCATATACAAGAGCCAGAGACTGCAGTGCACCTTGGATGTGGTAGAAATGGGGGTTACCATTCTAGTTTTAAAGCTTGACTGGATTTGTTACTATTTTAATTCAGCTTTTGATTGACTTAAAGGGAGAAATAATTGAAACTTTGATGTGCTTTTCTTCTGCATAAATTCACAGCTCATTTGAATTAGTAATTTTTTAAAAAATGAATTAGAATTAGACATGATATTTTCTAGGTTTGAACATGAAGCAGAAATCCCCATGATCATTTCTGATCTCTGTGCCTCTGTTCTTAAAAAACCATTTAACAGTAGCCAAAATGTGAACCACAATTCACAAAAGAACTAAGGAAGACTTCCTAAAATATCTAGTCTAATGAATCAATTTCTTCTGATTATAATGGAATTTGCAATTGTAAGTACAGACCCAATATTAGCAAAACAAACATGAAATAAAAGGACATATCATGTGGTATAGTTTAAAAAATAGATTATTATTTCTTCATTCATCAGATTTAACTTCAGAGGTAATAATAGTGATAAGATAATGGCTACACTTAACATATTAAGCCTTCCTTTGTATCATACATTTGCTTATTTCTCTACACTATCCCAGTTAATCTTCAAAAAATTTTGTGCAGTGGCATACTTTAGTTTCGCATTTTATAAAGATGTAAGCTAGTGAAATGTGTTTCTTGCCTAGTAGAATAATTCATAGTTCACAGTGAATTGAATCAGGATTCAAATCTGTACCCATGGGGTATCTAGATTTTGAATAAACAGTCATTCATTATTTTTGAAATGATGAACAATATTTTCCCCTCTGCAATAAGGAATAAATTTTATTAAAAGAAAAACCTTCCATTTTACTTTTTTAATTATCTTTTATATTTATATTTTATTTATATTTAAACATTTATTAAAATAGTATTTTGTGTGGACTTAAATATTTTTTAAAATTAACAATATATTTAATTGATTTAAAAGTTATTTGCAAAGTTATTATTATTGGGTTTATGACATGGTGCAGGAAAGTTGATACTGGTGAACTATTGGGCCTTTATTTTTTAATAGATCGATTTATACTTGTTTTGTTAAATTTAGTTTCATGTTTCAATTTTTAAATAAGTTGAACAATTTTCAAATAGATTCCTACCCAATTTAGTAATTATCCAATTAAAATGAATGCATTCTTCATTTAAACTAACCTACACATTAATTGAGATAAATTACCACAAGATAAATGATTTATGAAAGACAGCAGCTAATAATTTATAATTCCATTGGGGACATACTTTGAATCCTTTCTTTAAAAGGGAACACTGTTACTAATCATCATTAAGTTAAGATTTATTAAATAAATTAAAAACAAGTCACATTTTCTTATAATGTTTGTTTCCTTAACCGTTTTTTATGAATTAAAGTTTCTACTCAAAATTTTTCCTACGACCACAAAAGTTCAATAATACCCATATATAATGGGATGAAAATATTCCTTCAGAGAAAAGGATTCTACAGAAAGAGACAGTTGACGTAGTTAATGTCTGAGACCCCTATCCTATGTGACTTAGTTCAGCTACAGGGAAAGTAGAGACAAAGCTATATACATTGATCAAGAAATTGTGAACACAACATAGATTTGTCCATGTTGTTTTCTATAACTTCCCATGACAGTAAAATTTCCTTTTCTTTTCTTGATTTCTGATTTTTGGATTCTTGGGCCACACCTGGTTACACTCAGGGGTTACTCCTGGCTATACACTCAGGAATTGCTCCTGAATCAGGGGACCATATGGGACCCTGGGGATTGAACCCAGGTTTGTTCTGGGTCAGCAGCGTGCAAGGCAAATGCCCTACCACTGTGCTATCTCTCCTACCCCTCTTTTTATTTTATTTTTTTTAAACTTTCCATTTTAATGATCCTACGCAGGCACTTATTTATATTCTCTCAAGTTATATTTGAGAACTGAATTCCACTTACCTTCTAATACAACAGACAGACATATATTATAATTCATATCAAGATGAATATATCACTACCAGAGTTGGTAATAATTCATAGCATTTTATGTAACTTAAAACTCTCAGGCAACTAGAATAAAAGACCTCTCTTATAATCAACATCAGGAGTCAGCCAGTGTTCAGATAGTCCTGGTGAAATGCCTTTTCCAACAGAAAACCAGAAAGCCAGGATAGTAAATCTGTCTTCTGAGCTAGGGTCATGCTCAGGGTCATGACATGCCAGAGGTGGTTTCTCTCAGCAGATAAGTATGAAAGGTGAGACAGAGAGAGAGAGAGAGAGAGAGAGAGAGAGAGAGAGAGAGAGAGAGAGAGAGAGAGAGAGAGAGAGAGAGCAGAACAAAGCAACAACCTGTCAGAAGAAAAGTTGAATTTACAAGATTTGGTAGTTTCTGATAATCATTTCCTATTATTTTCTAAGAAGACATGGAAATTGACAGGGTGGCCAAATAAAACAGCAGACTGGAAGTAACTAGGGCCAAAAGCAACGACATCCATTGGGCACTTTAATCATAGAGAAGAGAGGTGCAGCTTAATATCCAAACCACAGAGTCAAAAACTTCAACAACAACAACAACAATAAAAAAAACCTTAAAAATAGTCCTGTAGGTGGAAATGACACTATTGTGGGGTTGGATGGACACTGTCTATCTGCAACTCAAAAATAAATTATTTTATAACTCATGATGCTTGAATAAAATACAATTAAAATATAAAAGAAATGGCCTGTCAAAGAGTCAGGCTAGGAGGGTAGTGAGGGGCAGGAATCTAGTAATTCTGCTACAGGGAAGTGGGCACAGGTCTTGGGATCGACACAGAATTATAGATTCACTTAAGATTAACCTACAGATAACTTTGTAACTCATAGTGTCTTAATAAAGCAAAATTATATGGAGTTTTAAAAGTATCACGTCAGAAAATATTCATAGTTTTTATATGACAGTTGATGTAAACAAGAAAGCTCAACTCACACAAGTCAGAAGTTTTAATATTCTTTGCTTTAAAGTTTAGAGAACTTTTTTATGGGTGGAGCATGTTGGTTTTGCCCATGATACAGTCATGGGAAAAACATTTGAAGAATTAAAAGACATGATAATAACCCAATCACATTCTTTCCTGTTCTGAGAAATTAATTACCATTAATTTGACTAGATAATTAAAGAATTGCCTTTTGAAAAGTTTATTATCACCTAAAATTTCAACAGCTTTTACTTTAATATGTTCTTTCCATTGTGCTAGACACAACATGTTATTGACTAAAGACACTTGAGGGAAAAATGAGAATTGATTTACTCGAGCAAATGAGATAGTTACAGATATACAAATAGCTCACAGAATAACTCATTTGTATGTTAATAAATATGTTTTAAGCTTTGTCTATTATCAATAATTAAATTAACTCTAGCCGAGTAGCCAAAACCAGTGTTATCATTTTTCATATTTCTGCCATTTTAAGTAAAATAATTTTAAGTTAATTTATAGTCACATGTGCTCTGTGAGAGTATATAAATAATACCAAATAATATTATTACACAAACAAGTGTGCAAACTCTGTTCTCATGTAGTCTGTGGCCCACATACTTTTAAATACAGAATTCAAAGTATTTTGACTCACTAGTGATTTTTGTCTGTTTATTTTTGTTTGTTTTTCTGCACTTTGATTCAACCATAAAACAAAAGGTATTGCAGTATAAAATAATGTCAGCAGTATAAAATAATGTTACTTGGTAATAGAGTCTAAGGTGTTTACAAACCAATAAAGACTGCAGTATTAATATAAATGAATCTAAGCAAATGTTTATATGATAATTTTTATATACATAGCATATTATATGCTGTCGATTTTTCAGTACATTAATGCAGGTTTTATAATAACTGAAAATATATCAGTGCTTACAAACACTAATGATCATGTTAAAATGTTGTTCTTTTAAAATCATTCTTGTACTTCCTTATAAATTCCTGCAGACTTTGTAATAGTTGGTAAAAAAAAAAAAAACACTAGACAATTTTGAAAACCTGATCAAACAAGATGCCATCTGGCAGAATTATTGTTTCTCATATAAAATAAAATTTACAGGAAAATAGTCTTTATTTGGTAACATTTCAAGATAAGGCTCTAACAAAGATGTTTACTTCTATTGCCCTGGGATTGGTAGTGTGGAAAACAGCTAAACCAGTTCATTAAACTTGTGTTTAATTTTTTTTGTTCATTTGTTTCCTTTTAGCGACAATTGCTGGTGGTGCTAAGGATTTACTCTCACTTTGTGTGTGCTTATGGATCACTCCTGGCAGAATTTGGTGGACCACATTGCGCTAGGGATGTAACTCTGGTCCCCATTATTTTTTTTAAGGGCCACACTGGGCAGTGTTCAGGGGTCACTGTTGGATCTGCATTCAGAAACCGATCATGGTTGGCTCAGAAGACCGTATGGCAGGGGTGGCAAACAAGTTCGACACAAAGAGCCAAAATTTTAAACTGTGAGTGTCAGAGAGCCACACCAAGCAGTGACCTGCCAAAACAGACATACACAAAAACATATAATTTTAACAATAATCTATTTAACACATATTGCATTTTGCCATTTTGAGTGAGGGTCAAAATCCTGCAGTGATGGTGAGGATGTGCTGCGTCCTCCACACTAAGAACTAATGGCCAGATGGGACCCAACGTGTGACACACAGTTCCCCTGCTCGCTGGCCAGTGCAGTTGTTTCCGAGGGATGGGAGAAGGGAGGACGCAGCCTGGGGGCAGACTATGAGCTCAGAGATCTCTCCTCAGAAGCAGCAGAACAAAATCCAAACTTGGCAAATATACAAAATCATGATAAGAGGCAAAGAGCCGCATTCATTTTGGCCACATGCGGCTCGAGAGCCGCGTGTTCGCCACCCCTGCCATATGGGGTGCCGGGAATCTAACCAGGTCAGCCGTATGCAAGACAAACACACTATCCACTGTACTATCACCCTGGCCTTAAGGTCTCCATTATTGCTGTATCACATGCAAGGCAAGTGCCCTTCCTGCTATATTCTCTTGCTGACACTTCATTGATTATTTGAAAATCAAATCTGCCCAAAAGTTATCAACTCAAAATTAGGGAATGAGATGGCTTGGGATGGAAGAGTTTAGGAGCTAAACGATAACCCCAGACAAGGACACCTCACTCTGCTGCCACATATGCTCAAATAAACAGCAGGACATCAGGGAATTTTGCCTACTTGTAGAAGGTAGCTGGAGACTAAGGAAAGCGAAGGAGGGCAGGAGCCCTTGGGGTACATCTCAATAGAAACTCAGTGGCAGGTTATAGAGCAGCAGTCCCAGCAAGAATTTATGGGTGAAAAGGTTCCATATGCAGATCTGAGACTGCGAACATGGTGCTAGTCAAAGACAGTGTAAGCACAAAGGCACCTTATTGAATGCTGAACGCTCGAAAACATTGCGGACACAATAGTCTGTAACAGCCATCCAGGGACAGTCTTCATGGCTCACACTACTCAGAGTGAAGGGAGTAAAGGCCCAAGGTGGAAGAAAAAGGCCTGGGATTAGAGGGGATCTGATGATATCTACTTTGACTGTATAATGAACTTGAACTTAAACCTCTGGATTTTGTGTGCTAATCTAACATGCAATACTCAAGAACTCTTGAGTCCCAACACTGCCAGGTAATAAAGAAGAGGTGCTAATTAGCATCAACCTTCTAAAAATGGTCATTTTCCTAGTGCTGGAGAACAGTTTCAGCTTTCCTAACTCAGAAATCTTCTGACCTCTTTTTGGACATCACAGTCTTCCAAGTTGGCTGCAACCAGGGATAATGTCTCTGAAACATGCATTCAAAAGGTTTTAAATGTAGTTAAACCAGGTATAAACAAACATCTAAATAAAGACTTTCAGATTCACTGATTTAAGTATAAATAGAGCAGTAATTCACAATTGATAACCTGATAATGAAAATGAAAGGCTCATACAAGTGCAGTGACTTTGGGTTGGGGGTGTCCACACTGAGTGCTGCCCAAGAATTACTTTTAGTGAGCTCAGTACTTATGAGTAGATACTTGTAGTGATCTAGGACTTTTATTAGTGCCAGGAATCAAATTCAGGGTTTCTATTTTAAACCGGGCAAACTTGTTCTCTGATTGCATGCCCAGGTATAAGAAATAAAAGATAATTATTTTAACTAACAAGTTAGCATATATTTATAAATATATAAAATATAAAATCAAATCATTAAGAAGGTCAGAGCATTAATGTCAAACATTAAAGATGTCTTGATTTTTCTTAAAACCAACAAATGAGTGAGACTATTCTGTGTCTATATTGCTCCCTCTGACTTATTTCTCTCAGCCTAATAGTTGCCATGTCTATCCATGGATAAGAAAATTTCATGACATCATTTTTCTGATGGCTGCATAGTATTCCATTGTGTAAATATACCACAGTTTCTTTAGTTTTCATCTGTTATCAGGTATCTGGGTTGTTTCTAGATTCTGGCTATTGTAAATAGCACTGCAATGAATACAAGTGTGCAGAAGGCATTTTTGTATTGTGTTTTTGTGTTCCTAGGGTATATCCCACGGAGTGCTATAGCTGGATCATATGGGTGCTCAATATCCAGTTTTGAGGAATCTCCATATTGTTTTCCATAAAAGCTGGACTATTGTAATACTACACAGAGATAATAGAGATGAGAGCTGGAAGAACCAGCCCACGATATAAAACTTACCACAAAGAGTGGTGAATCCAGTTAGAGAAATAACTATACTGACAACTATCTTGACAATGGTAGTGAGTTAGAGAAGTAAATGCCTGTCTTGAATATAGGTAAGGGGTGGGGGATGAGGAAGTTGGGGGGCATTGGTGGTGGCAATGAAAGGGGAGTGTTCTTTTTTACAACTAAAACACAACTACAAATATGTGTGTAATTATGTGCTTAAATAAAGATATTTAAAAATAAAGATGTCTTAAATTTTTGATGCTGACAATCTTGCCAATACATTTTTTCAAAATACAATATATTGAAACTAGTATTTATTTATATGTGTTCTAATATACAACCTACTAATAAGTTATTGAGTATATGTTATCCTTTTGTTATAGACACAAATTGAGTGTATTAGAACATCTTTACAAAACTATGACCAAAATCACATTGTGCATAATTTTTTTTTGTTTTTTTTTTGGGGGGGGGCACACCCGGTGATGCTCAGGGGTTACTCCTGGCTATGCGCTCAGAAGTCGCTCCTGGCTTGGGGGACCATATGGGACACTGGGGGATCGAACCGCGATCCATCCAAGGTTAGCGCAGGCAAAGCAGGCACCTTATCTCTAGCGCCACCGCCCGGCCCCACATTGTGCATAATTTAATTTCCTTTGTTTCTTCAATTTTTACTTAGGCAACATAATTTACAAGACTTTTAATAATTGAGTTTCAAGATATATATCACCCCAACTCCACACCAGGATTCTTTCACCAATGGCTCAAGATTCCCTCCTATGTCCCAGCTACATCCTCATGGCAAATTCATTATTTAAAATATAGTCATTATTGCTTGCAACACATTATTTAGTGCTGGTGTCCTGTAAGTCCCCCGAAGGAGCCCGGCCAGCGGAGAGTGGACGAGAGGCTCACAAACAACCGCACCTTTATTTTGCAAAGCTCAGATCACACAACCACACCTTGAAAAAATCTAAGAGAGGTTAATAATAAGGCCCAAGACAGAATTTCCGTTCAAAGGCGTTTTAA
This sequence comes from Suncus etruscus, assembly GCF_024139225.1. Classification (NCBI taxonomy): domain Eukaryota; kingdom Metazoa; phylum Chordata; class Mammalia; order Eulipotyphla; family Soricidae; genus Suncus; species Suncus etruscus. Next base: position 65,338,743 of record NC_064857.1, on the reverse strand, counting down.
TGTGACCCTGCATTTTCTTATATAGACAAGGTAAAAAGGGGCAGGCATAGGTAGTGTCAATCACTCTCTTTGGCGCACAGGCTATCTCATTATTCCAAATAAGGTATAAACACAGGACAGGTAGGGTGGAACAAGGAACATAACATCATTCCCCAAATATGGAAATTGGGCAGTGGGGCAGGGGGCAGTCATTCTAGATAAGCAGTTTCTTGGGTAGAGTCTGTTTGGCCACATTCCTAAGCTCTTAACAGATTTATGGTGGGGCAAAGTTCTTAAGGAATAACTTTGTAAAAACCCAATGTTGCACAAAACAATAAAGAGTACCTTGTTAACTCAAGAATGCCGGCTAGGGGAATCTAGCTTCATTCCAGGCTGTGTTCCTATCCCCAGGGCTAAGAAATTATTTATTACTTTTGCGACTGCTTTTTTCCTGCTGGCCCAGGGGCTTTGTAGCAAACAGCACGTAGGACTGGAAAATGGCAGAGAGGTTTTTGCAAAAGTGGCCACTGTCAGATCACGGTAGCCAACAATTTAGCAGTGTTGAAACATATGGTTTTGATGTACCATCACCACACCTCTCCATCAATAGTATCTACACCATAGATCAATGTCTTCTATTACCTCCAGTTAGACTCAACATTTCCCCACAGCTTCTTCTACCTGACTCAGTCAGCCTTTGCAGTCCTAAACTTCAAGTCCAGAGGTTGCCATCATTGTATGCTTTTTATTCCAAGCCTTTGTTCTCTACAAAATACATATGGGTGAAATCTCCTGATATTTGTCCTTCTTCCTTTCAATTACTAGCATGGCTTTTATATATAAATTAATCTGACAGCTCTGAATTAATTACTTGTTATTTTTTCATATGCCTCTTTATTCCTGTCATATCTATTTCTATCTTAATATTCACTTCCATTCTAACTAGAACTATCTCTATGTCCTCCTCTGTCTACCAGTTTCTCTTTAGTTTTTTTCTTTCTGTGTTGACCAAACCTGGCTGTGTTTAGTGTTTACTTCTGTCTTGTAATCAGGGATCACTCCTGATGGGGCTGAAGGGAGCATATGGTTACTGAGGATCAAATTCACGTAAAGCTACATTCAAGGCAAGCAAATTATTCACTATTTCACTCTTTCAAAAGTCTAGTTTTTCTGATATTTCATTTGGTCTTCTAATAATTGTTAATAGAAATCAAAATTACGATATTTGTAGAAGCAAATTGTTATTTAAAAGAAAAGAGGGTTGGGTAGAGATATTGTCCAGTGGGTATGGTGCTTGCTTTTTATGTGGCTAACCTGGTTTGGATCCTGAGAACCCTGACCACTGACAATAGTGATCCTTTAAAGTACAGCTAGACATTATTTCCCTGATTATCACCAGGTGTGTTTAGAAAGGAAAAAAGTGTTTAAGAAATTATATAGAAAAAAATGACTGAAAGGAGCAAAAATAATAAAAGTTATAAAGTACTAATCCCAGAAATCATGGTCTTTCCATATAGGTCTCAGCATGGTGTGACCTTCAATAGAAGGGATTCATGAACTCTGGGACTGGTCACTCTATAAAAACATTCTCTCCATTTCTGGTTTAGCAAATAGAAAATAAAACCTCAAATAAAGACATAGGACAGTCCAATGTGTGATACACATTAGTTTGCTGTTTTGCACTAATAATGAATTCATAGGGAAGTAAGCCATTATGCATGGCATTGTTTACACAATATAAAAATCACATCTATTGGGATATTCCTTAGGCTTATTCAGAAAGAAAATGGTCTTCCTATGTTTTAAGTATTACCAAGGGAAATGATTTCTGACTCTTGTTACTAGAAGAAACTATATTTTCATCCGGAGTGAAATGGGATTGCTTTCATTATTTTAATTGTGTGACAGTTTTCCCAATGCAGAAAAGAAATTTACTTAGGAAGCTTAAAAAAGCACTCATATGTAAGTAATGAAAACTCCTTGTCACATTGTAAATGCATGTGATATTCTACCTTTCAAAAGATCTGAAATTTTTGGCATCTTTTTTACATAAAGTATTGTGACACTGGGCAATTTAAGTTTTGAAATATTTTATCCAGAAAAAGTTCCTTTAATATGACTTACAGATAAGCCCAACATATTTATTTCTATTTACACTTTACTTTTGTTGACTGCATAAATGATTTTTCCAATTGTGTAATAAAGTTTGTCCCAAGTTTTTTCTAAACTCTTTGCATTTTCTTTTTGAATGGAGCAGACAAGATAAATCAAGTTCCCAATGTATATGTGCAAATAAAATAAAATTCTAGCAATAGAAATGGCCTGATTTAACAGTAAAGGAAATATTTAGTTGAGGCAGATATCTGTTCTGTTTGTAACCACACTTTCCTTTTTTTTTAAAGGTGTTGTTCTTATTGTACCAGAGTAGCAATGAGAGAGTAAATTGTAAACATTTATCATCTAAGCATTGCATTTATTGATTTTCTTATATGCAGTGCCTTGCCTGTTTAGTGATATATGTAGGAACACAAGAAAAACAAAAGGTTATAACTGTTCCCTGATTATAAATGTCCCAAGAGAGTTTACAATGAATTGAAAAAATATGTAACAGTATGTTAATACTAAGCACTCATTTAACACATTTAATATGCTCTCAATATGTAACACATATAGCTTAAAAATATAAAGATTAATTATTCATGTTCACTTTTTGTGTCCTTTTAAACTGAAAATGCTCCTTATCTCATTTATATGTTCAATGTGAAGCTCTCAAGTCAAGGGAACATGTTAATATTTTTATAAATAAACATATAAGTAGATATGTTTTAATTATTTATAGCACAACTAAGTATTTTGAGAAACTTTTCATTTTATATTTGAACATGTTGTTATTTAAAGAAATGGGTATCTTTTCTGAATAAGTCAGTATTGGATTACAGGCCTATTTTGAATAAGATATTACTTGGCTACATAAAACATAATTATTTTTATTTGGAAATTTTTTAATTATTGGGATAATAATGTATAGAATAATTAGTTCATTTTAAATGATTAGCAATTGATTAAGACCAGGCCTGAAAATTACATAAATATTTCTGAGTATAGATTCCAAGACTCTTGTCATTTATCTGTGACCAATATTATCATCATCATTTAATATACCTAATAACCTTTCTGTTTAATATTCTTAAAACATTCACAGTAGAATAACATGGCATGAATGTTGTAATATAGTTTGTAATATAATTTTACTGAAAGATGATGATAATTCTAGAGAGAATGTATGAATTTCAAAAAAAAAAAGTAACAAAAGAGGTGGGAATTCCAGAGTCGAGAAAATCTAAATCTTTTCTCAATTGAAGTAGGCATGGCCTTCCCAAGAGGTATAATAAACAGATGATATTGTACAATCTGATCTGGGTTATGGATGATCCCAAGAGAAAGTGCACCTCAAAAAAAAAAGTTATACATCACAAAATAGGATCTGAGTGAGTCTAGAATTGAGTGTACCAAACTAGACTTGAATGAGGAGATGAAGATCAAATGCCATTTCATATCTATATAAGTGGTGTTCAACAGTGGAAATTCATACATCTTTCAGTTCCAAAACTTGCTCGCAAGATGTTGACAATGATCAAGGCAGAAAGCTTTTATAAAAAAAAAAAATCAAGCATCCTTGAATTTTCAGTTTGGATTTATTTTCTTCAGTGACCTTGGGCAGATATGTCTTCATATAATATTTCCTTTGTACTTTGTAAAAATGGTGACAATATATCTCTAGTTCACAGAGTTCTGAATGTTAGTAGATGTCTGTTGAACACAGAAATACTATTTCAGTGGAAAAAAAAACAATTCTTTGATTTTGTATGTTTATTTGATTTTTTTTTAACATATCTAGCTTGCTCAGGACTTTCTCCTGACTGTCCTCACTGATCATTCCTGTCATGTTTCAGGAGATCATATGGGATTCTAGGGATCAAACCCAGCTCAACAATGTGCAAAACAAATACGCTACCTACTGTATTATTGCTTTTATCTCAAAAATGCTTTAAATTATAAAAGCAAATAAACTAAGAACAATAACCTGTAAGATCTAATGAATAACTTGTGTGGATTCTATATAATGCATAAAATGTCAAGGAATGCCTTTATATTGTGTCATTTCTCTGAAAAGGTCAAAGCACAAAACTACATAAATTATTCATTGATCTATTTTTAAGAAACATTATTTTGGTAAAAAACAAACTTGAGCAAAAAAAAAACCCCCACAAACACCTAATTAACTATTATCAATATGATTCATATATTTTTTATTTTTACTCAGATTAAATTAACAATAAATGAATTAACAGTTTATTACTTCCTGATTGTTATCTTCCCCCACAATATGCAGAACATAGTACCATTGAGTACAAGAGTGTAGGAAAGATATCTAATGGAAACTTCAGCTTAGATATGTCAGAAATATCAATTTGACTGTCTGGTATTATAACCACCCCCCCCAATTTATACAACAAGGTATCACAGAATAAAAGCAAAAAATTCATAACAATTTGAAGCAGTTATATTTTTACTGCTATTGATCCTTGATTAAAACACAGAAAGATAAGACCATATTTAATGTCTTGGTTATAAAAATCAATATATTTATAATTAACTTATTAAAACATAAAGCCATGAAAATGAAAAGGTAATGATGTAAGAGATTATCTGAAACTAGATATAGTTAGTTTTCAGATGAAAAATTAAAACAATGGGAATTTTATTATATAATCCAAGTAATAAATTGACTTCAAATAATTAAAATGTTACATTGTAGATTCAATTTGAATTGTGTTTAAAGCATTAATTTTAGAAATGTATATTCCTCGGCAATATGTGTATGTATGTGTGCATGAACTATGTATCTCTATGCATATAGTCATATTTATTTATATACCAACATATGCATATTTCTAACAACTTTAGATGAGAAACATATGTCTTTGTTATCAAGTATAACATTTCTCCCGTATTTCTACAATATTTGAAACCAGTATGTGAGTCTGACCATATCTATGGTATTCAAATTCACCCTAAACTTAATAGTATATACTTAGAAAATAAAGCTTATCTATTTCAGAACCACTTTATGGTTAGAGTTAAGATTGAAATGGAAAACAGTTTATTTATATTTTGTATATATATATATATATTGGTTTTTCGACCACACCTGTTTGATGCTCAAGGATTACTCCTGGCTAAGTGCTCAGAAATCAGAAATTGCCCCTGGCTTGGGGGGACTATATGGGACACTGGGGATCGAACTGCGGTCCTTCCTTGGCTAGTGCTTGTAAGGCAGACACCTTACCTCTAGCGCCACCTCGCCAACCCCATATTTTGCATATTATATATATATATTATCTTTTATCTCACAGGTTCACATGATATGAAATGGAATTCACTAAGTTGAATATGCTATATATTTCCTGATGGAAAAGGAGATAGTCAGCCTACACATAGCTCTATAGTTTTAGAAGGTACATTCCAATCATGATCCATGAACTACTTAGATGAGATTGATTTTTTTATAATCTTGTGCTACTGCTGTAGCTTTGTCTCCTGTGTAGGAGGAGGTGGAGGAAATAAAGACTTGGAAGTGTTTCAGATCAAATCTGAGAAATGTTATAAAACCCAAAAGAGAGCTTCAGAATTCCAGTTGCTACACCCACATTGCATTACATATACATAGAACACTTCACATGCACAAACACATATACTACGTCTAAGTTGACAATAGAATTATATTTAAAATTACATTGAAAATAATATGTTGAAATAAAAATAGTACATTTTAAATGGAAAGTAACATTTAGCATCAATAATTCTGAAGTCAGAAGTGGAAGACAAAGATGTGTAGAGTGCGTCAAGAAGAATTAGCCAAAGAGACTTGGAGGTATGCAGAAAGTTTGGAATATTTGAATAACAAACTTTTGGATTTGTTAAAAAGAAGTTGCTCCAGGGAAGCATAAAGTTAGCTTGTATTGGAGGGATTTCTAAGATTAGGCATTCTTTTTTTTTGGGGGGGGGCCACTCCCTGTGACAAACAGGGGTTACTTCTAACTAACTATGTGCTCAGAAATCGCTCCTGGCTCAGGGAAACATTTGGGGTACTGAAGCGAGGTCTGTCCTGGGTCAGCCACGTGCAAGGCAAATGCACTATTGCTGTGCTATTGCTCTGATCCCTCAAATGAACTCTTTTAAAATGACATGTTTAAATGCTGGTAGAAATAAATTGAGAAAAGAAAAAAAAATGGGGAAGAAAAAAAAAACAAGCAAAGACATTCTATATTTTAGAAGTGGCATTTACACTTCCCTTGTGTTCCTTTGTGACTAGTAAAAACCCATTCCTCATTCTCTCCTCTCTATATATACAAACTTCCCAAGAGCTCTCCTGTTTCTGGAATTCTTTTCTATTCAAGGCTCTTATTCTTCACCCAATTAAATATCACTAGTATTTCTAAGCACTACACTGAACTTACTTTATCCTCAATAATTAATTGTTCTTTTGACTAAACCCAATGTACAGTTTGCATTATTTAATCCCTCTTGAGATATTTTCGGTTATATTGTCATCACCTTTGAAAAGATATTATTTACCCATTAACTATTGACATCAAGAATCAGAATATTTATGGAAGCATATTCAACTACACATTAGAAAATTTAACCATTCATAAAATATAACAAATAAATGGTTTTCTCATTACTTATTATACAGTAATGTAAAGGAAGTTTTGTTACTTATACCTATATGATTAATATAACAAACTTTGCTACCATGTTAAAAGTTATATTTAAAATATGTTTTCAGTTAAAGTCCAACATGTAGATAAGACTTCACTAAGGAATTCAGGGACTCACTTTACTCTGAAAGATACTGAGGCTAGTAAAGACTGTGTGGTGAATCTTCTAGGATGATAGAAATGTTTTATTTCTGACTATAAAAATGTTTTCCTTATATAAATTTACTTCAAAGCACCCTTTAATTTCAAGTTATTCTTTTTTTTTTTTTTTTTGGTTTTTCTGGCCACACCCGTTTGATGCTCAGGGGTTACTCCTGGCTAAGAGCTCAGAAATTGTCCCTGGCTTGGGGGGACCATATGGGACACCGGGGGATTGAACCACGGTCCTTCCTTGGCTAGCACTTGCAAGGCAGACCCCTTACCTCTAGCGCCACCTCACCAGCCCCAAATTTCAAGTTATTCTTACCCTTTTTATTTATCTTTTCTGTATGTATCTTCTCTACCATCCCTTACATGTTGATATCAAGGCTCTTATACTTTCCCTTTCATACTCATTATTTTAACACCCTTCCTTCAATAATGATCTATAAACTACAAGTTTTCAACACTTCCTTTAGATTTTTCTATCTCTGTCATCAACATCTCTTCTAGAAAGTCCTTAATCCATCCAAATTCATTATGTCATTATAAAAAACTCTCCACTTCTTTAGGTTGAGGATTGGGGTATGGGGTTTCTAAAGTCATTTTTCAGAGGCACTGTAATACCTCCTAAAAAAAGTTACCTCCTAGAGATTTTTCAGGCTTCAGTGGAGAGGATGGGGTATTCAGTGATACTCTAGCATTTCAGTGCTAAGAATCACTGAATCCACTATAGCTCTAATTAAGGCCTGCACCAATGATAGTCAGGCAAACATGTAGTATCTGAAATAAATTGAAAGCAAGATAATAATATTAAGCCTAGTGTTATCTTTTTTTTACCTCAGATTTGTCTGTTTAAAAAATTAATTTATCAATCCCTGGAATTTGTGAGTTGTGTTGAATTAGGCCTCTTTCCACATATTCTCATTCTGCTAATGGGTACCCTTGTGAATCCTGCCTCTTAAATCAACAACTAATTTGACTATGTCCCTTAACTTTTTGCCAGTAAACTGTCCATGCAACAGTTATTTATGGTTTGCATTTTAGTGCCAGCATTTTCATGCTTGTCTGAGTTTAGCAGTGCCCCATATCAATCTAGCTCAAGAAATCCTAGCCAAAGAAAAAATTCTAATTATGAATTCTTGTCTTATCACCCCTAATTAACTTAGTATGTTCCTTCAAATTTGTGTAAATATTTTTTTAATTTATGAAATAAAGTTTTTAGTGAGTTAAATATACACCATTTTTCACAGGACACCATGCATCTGTATGTTAGGGAAAAGTCTTACATTTTACCAAATTTAAAATTATTTAAGAAGAAATGAAATGACTTAAGACACATTACCAGTGCAGACATATCTAATAATAGGTAATTCATTTCTAGAACATTTCCGTGGCCTATATCTTATTTTGAATGAGTAACCCACTGATATATGTGTTTATATATAATATATATATATGAATTATATATTTGTTCTCATACAGTCTTACATCCCAAATCAAGTTTAGTGAGTTAAACTCAAAACAAAAGAAGTGTAAAGGGCCTGAGGGATAATATCTTATTAGCAAGAACATTTGTTTTGTATACTATTGACCTAGATTATATTTCTGGAATTCTATTGGATTCCCCAAACTCCAACAAAAGTAATGTCAGAGCACAGAACCAAGAATAATCTCTGAACACATTGGGTTTGCAATAACCACATTAAAACAAGGAAGATTCCTAGGATTGATACAATAGCGTCTAGAGTATAGAATTGTTGCCTGCACCAATTCATTAGATTTAATGGATATAGAACTTAAATACCAAAAAAAAAGAAAAGACACAATGTCTATAAATCCAAGTATTCCATCTATTGTTTTTACTGTTCTAGTTCTAATCTTGAAATGTTGCTGAGGTCACAGCGACTCCATTGTGAGAATGCAACCTGAGGGTGAGGTCAGAATTTGTGGGATTTCTTTAAAGAACTGAAGAAACCCACCTTTTAGTCTCATTGCTCATGAAGCCCATCCTGGCTTCCCTGTAAGAGACTGTGAGTGGGGCAGGTGATTTCTTAACAGAAGCCCATTTGCTTTTGATAAAATTTTCCAAAATTTGACGAAAGAACTCATCTGTCAACTGGGGGAATTTAGAGAGAAAGCTCATTAGTAGAAAGACCGAGAGTCTGTTGTCTCAGTGATGGACACTCAAGGTGAGGTTAAGCATGCATAATAGATAAACAGAGAAAGCCCAATGAGTGGGACCAAGAGAACTAAACCTGAATCTTTGTCAGTAGAGAAAGAACTACCATATTTTCCGATGTAGAAGATGACTTTTTAACCCATGAAAAACTTCTTAAAAGTCGGGGTCATCTTATATGCAGGTATAAGGCATGCTGAAACTTACTCCAACTTCAGGGACGAGTGATTCCTCCCCTTTTACCGCATTCCATGCACTGCATCCTATCCAGCTTCTAGGTGTCATGGCTGGTATGCAGCTTTCCTGTGCTCAAAACCTATATTTTTAACAGAAAAAGTAGGGGGTCGTCTTATATGCCCCTTCGTTTTATACGCCAGAAAATAAGGTACATTGTCTCTCCTTCATCCATGCTGTTTTGTTTTTATTTTGGTTTTGCTTTTTGTTGCCCTGATCCATCTGTTTCTTTGTGTCGTCCCATAAATACTAATTATGCTACTCTTGTTCCATCTGACAATAAACAGGGCTCCATTTGCAACCCAAAAGGCCTAACACTTAGGTCCTATTTCTTTGGGATTTATAAGACATACACATACCTGTAGTGTGTCTCTTGAAAATATCTTTCAAGTTTAAGGGAGGAAAAGCCCTATTGAAAATATTTTCTTCCGGGGCCGGAGAGATAGCATGGAGGTAAGGCGTTTGCCTTTCATGCAGGAGGTCATCGGTTCGTATCCCGGCGCCCCATATGGTCCCCTGTGCCTGCCTGGAGCAATTTCTGAGCCTGGAGCCAGAAATAACCCCTGAGCACTGCCGGGTGTGACCCAAAAACCACAAAAAAAAAAAAAAAAAAAAAGAAAATATTTTCTTCCTCTATCAATAAAATGAAAACTTTCAGTTGGGTGTGAAAACTCACTGCAGTAAAGACAGCTTTAGCAGACAAAACAATGAACCCAGAGAGAAATCTTTTCGATTGCAAAGCAAATCTTCTGGGTTTTATTCTCCATTCTGATATTCCCTAATAATGTAACCAAAGCAAGTCCACCTAATCTCTCTCAGTTGGATTTTCTGCTGCAAAATCAGGATTAAAAAAAAAAAAGATGGCTCAAACTTTCTCCCTGGGGTCTTAGAGATGAGAAGGCTAGAAAATAGCCTTCTTACAAGTTTTATAAAATTTCAAGTTATCTTTAAATCCTCCTTTTTTGTTATAATCATTATCATAAGCAGGCAGTTGGATACCATGTGGGCTTCTTTAATGAACTGGAGCCTTTGTCTTTGAACCGAGTCTGAGATGAGTTTCACCTTTGTATTCAGTGCTAACCGCTTACCTGCTGGGACTGCTAAGTCAAAGTGGAGCTAAGGAACTGCCAGCCAGTTGAAGACTAAAGATCAGGGCACTACAGAGAGTCTAGTTCAAGGTAAAGCTGCCTCTTGATCACTTTATCCGGAGAGAAAACGAAAAAAAAAAAAAAAGAATTAGAAGAAAAGGTGAAGAGACACTGATCGTTGGACTAGAAGTCATTGCCTGAATCTAGGGCCTCCAAGGAAGAAAATCAGGTAATCGCTGCATCTTTAAGGATAAGGCAGAAGGAAAACTTGAGCCACTGCCTCTGAAGTGAGCTGTCAGAAACCCATCTCTGCTTCATGGTGTCAAGGAAGCTCACCCTGGCTTCCTTTTAAGAATTTTTGACTGGAGCAGGGGTTTTCTGACTGGAAGTCCATCTACTTTACAAGGCATCTGGGCATGAAGATATCCATGAGAAGGGCCGACTGGCTAGCGGATATATTATTCCGGTAGGAAGACAAACATTACTGCAGCTCCTTGCTGTTTCATGATAGGAATAATGTGGTGGGCAGCTCATTTGGTGTTTTTTAAACTAGGTACCTGACATCAGGAGTGGAAGATGCATTTAAATACTAAAGCTCTTTTGGAATTTGGGGCTCCTAGTGAATATGCCCCCCAATCTAATTGAGCAGTCCATTTTTTTTTTCTTGCATCCAAACTGACTGAGGTCCAAGGATTGAATTTGGGGGAAATGAGTCTCAAGACTGGCTTCCTACATAGAGCAGAGGGATATTAGTATGATTTTTTATATTAGGCAAACATAAGAAAGAATGACCTGATTTAGGAAGATTTTACACTTCCCAATTCTCCGTGATTTATGGCATCTTTGGACAATCATCCTGCCTTAAACAATTCATAGTTTTGCATTCTGAACGTTACAAGAAAAGGCAGTTCGGGAATAAACAAAACAGTGACTGAAGTTGCCCATTTCAATTTCAGGAAGATCATTGGGGTAATTTACTTGTGCCTTTTTAAAGCATCTTAGGTCAAAGAAATCCAGAAAATTTGAGTAACTTACAAGGTGACAAAACTGATGAATGTTGAAATCAGAACAAGTTTTTGCCTCTTAAACCATGGAATTCCTCAATTTGTGTTATCTCTAATGTTCCAGAAGGATCCTATACTAATTACTTCCAAATTAGAACCTGCTACATAAATGTGCACATTCATTAGGCTGCAATAGTGCCAGCAATTCCTTTTCATATATTGCCTTTATTGATAGGTAGTAAAAATGTTCTCTTGATATACTCCAAAAATATCTGCAGGAGGATCCAGAGAGAACGTACAGGGTTGACTTGCTTTCCGTCACTGGTTCAGTCTCAGGCACTGACTCTTATGTGCTCCACTTCCACCTTACAACACCAGGAGTGATCTCAATTTTAGAACCGGAAATAATATGTGAGCGCTGCTGGGTTTGATACCAAAATAAAAATAATAAAACATCTTCTGGCAATGAATTGTTCCTTCAGCAATACAGTGATGACACTGGAACTCTAAGCATAAATATGCCAGCCTGTGTGAATACCTATGCCATTCTCCCTGAATTCAATAATGATATAATGCTATAAATATGTAGATAAAAACTTGAAAGAAAACTTCTACTTAACATAGTGGACTAAGAATGTGGCTCAGGGACCAGTGCCGTGGCAGAGATAAGGTGTATGCCTTGCCAGCGCTAGCCTAGGACGGGCCACGGTTCAATCCCTGGCATCCCATATGGTCCCCCAAGCCAGGAGCGATTTCTGAGTGCATAGCCAGAAGTAATCCCTGAGCGTCACCAGGTGTGGTCCCCCCCCCCCAAAAAAAGAAAAAAGAAAACAAGAAAAGAATGTGGCCCACCCACATAAGTCTGGGCCTTGATCTTGATTGTGTAGTTGTAGCTCCCAGCACATCTGGGTATTGCTTAGATACTCTTGTGGGGTGTCGGCCACATATTAGCAACACAAACATTAAATTAGAAAAGTAACCACAAGGAGATAACCTAGATGACCTTGGTTAAAACCTCAATTTATACCTGAACCACACTTGTACCTGAAACTCTACTGGAGAAATCCCTTAGCACAGAGTGAGGAATGAACCCTGACACAATACCTGTGTGCCCCCCCCCCCAAAGAAAATGATAAAATGTTAGTGAAAGTACGATAAAATATTGGAACATATCATGAATGAAAGGTTAAAATAAAAGTTCTGCAGTTTTCCCTTCATTAAAATGAATTTAAAATATTTGTCAAAATATATTTATAGTACAGGGTGCAGGCAATTTCTTTGATACAGCTCATCAGAGTTCAATCCCTGCTTTTCCTTATAGAATCCAAACTCCACCATGAGTAACCAAAGATTGCAGAGCCAAGAGTAAGCCATGAGTACTGAGTGTGGACTCAAACCACAATAACTACATAAGTAAAATTCTTTCCAGAGATGATATTCAGTATCTGAGGACTTCCTTGATTTGTAAGACTTACTTGATGTGTAAGATCCTGGACTCTATTACTGACATTACCACAATAAAATTATCTTATGAATGATAAAATACTAAATGTAGACAAAGACGGTAACCATTATGTGTGTACATTTTTATAAATAAGGTCATTGGATTCGTATATTCAAGACTGAGCATCAAGACTGAGTGATGAAAAACAAATAAAATGATTAAATACATAGGTATTATCCTAATTATAAATATTTGCTTTTCACTACATGCTAATTTCTCATCGCCCAGATGAAAAATCAATCACTGGTAGGTAGCTATAGATTTTATATAAATTTAATTCTGATAATCTTTAATGTCAAATTTTGATGGATTTGGACATCTCAGGGTAGAAATATGTTGATAGTGAGGTTTACTAATGCCTCTAACCAATTCTCCCAAAAGTGTCCACTAATTTAGAAAAACAAAACTTTAGAGTGTGGCTCCAACCTTAAGAATTTTAAACAGGTTGTTTTTGTATGTGATATAAGGACATGGCCAGCAAACAGACAGAGGTAAAATAGACAGTGGACAGAGATGAAAAAAAGTTACATGAGAGGAAGGTGGGTAGGACACAGATAAATGAAAATGGAGGTGGAGTTCACAGAGAGGGGGTAGGACCTGATACAAGCCTGGTTTGAGACTGACCCCAGTATAATTGGGTCAGATCATATTACTCCTTCACCTCTTCACCCCCACACTACACAATGTTCTAGATAATACCCCATATCCATTTATTTTCTCTTTGGTGTCCCCTTGTTTCTCATTGTTCAATGAGAAATCAAATTTACAGGCGGAGTGATAGCACAGTGGTAAGGCATTTGCCTTGCATGCAACTGACCCAGGACTGACAGGGTTTGATCCCTGGCATCCCACATGGTTCCCCAAGCCAGGAGCTATTTTTGAGTGCATAGCCAAGAGTAGGCCCTGAGTGTCATTGGGTGTGGCCCAAAAATCAAAAAAAAAAAAAAAGAAAAGAAAAGAGAGAGAGAGAGAGAGAGAGAGAGAGAGAGAGAGAGAGAGAGAGAGAGATGAAATTTAGCTCAAAGATCCTTTACCTTGCCTATAAGTGAGGGTAATGAGAACTGAACAACATTTGTCAATTTTCTGGAACTTTCAATCTATATATAATGGGGAGGGTCTCTCACAGTAGAACATGCTTCTGATCTGAAGCTTTCATTGCTATTTTTTAAAATCCAGCATTGCTTCTTTCTTTTAAGAGTCTCTTTCAAGTTAAGCTCTGGTTTAAATTAAGTGCTAGATGTATTTCACAAAATGCCAATGCTATTAAGTGGGATCTGAATGGTGACCACTTTTTAAGTCACCTGCTCCTGACAAGACAGGATCACAAGATGATCTTGTTTTTCCATCTGCTCCCCTTTTTCTTTCTTCCTCTATTTTAACTACACTCCTACCTGGAGGGAGAGAGAAGGCAATTTCTCTCCATGTCTCACTACTTCAGGGAGCCATGATTTGAATTGGAATAAAGGTCAAGTTATTTACAAGAATGCAAATGTGAAATTATCTATGTATTATGTTTTATAGACTCATTCACAGACAACAGTGGAAAGAGGACATGTTGAAAATCAAATGTGTTGTCTGGAGATATTTAAAATCAAAGGAGTAATTGGGTTGTTTCAGGTATTTGAACCTGCAAAGAAAAGCACCTTCCCCTTTATCTCTCTGGACCTCATGATTCTAAAATTCTTAAATTTTGTTTTCTGAACGAAGTGGTTAGTAATTCTTAATCTGTAATTAATTTACAATTCTTTACTATTTCTGAAAATAAATTAAAAAATTATTTTGTCACTGTCAGATATTATGAATGAATTTCATATGTTTCAGAGTTTGTTCTTTTTTTGAGTCAATACTAGTGCTGCTCAGAGCTTTCTTCTGCTCTGTTCTCAGGGATCACTCTTGTCAAAGTTGGGAGACGATATATGATGCCCAGGACTAAAATGTAGGCCAGTCATGTGTAAGGCAAGTTTCATACCCACTGTACAATAGTTCCAGTACTGCTTATCAGATACGTTTTAAATAATTGTTTGAGGAGGAATGTAAGTTAAACAAGCTAAACTTTATAGAACTGAACTTGATTCAAATTTTATTTTATAAAGAAGGAACAGATACTTTTCTTCTAGGGTGGTCTTCGAGGCAAAGACTTATAGGCTAATATTTAATTCTATTACTGCTTCTTTGATAATGAAAGCCTCCCCCCTTAGTATCAATAGGACTCAGTTCTCTTAACTTTGAGATAAAACTAATTTCTCCTAACTGTTGATGTTAATGAAGATAAATGTTACTTATTATTTAACAATTTTTGTGCCTATTTTCTAATTTTCTTGGTTTGGGGGCCATATCTAGCAGTTCTCAGGACATAGTCCTGGTTCATTTTCAAGAGTAACTCCTGATTGTTCTCAGAAGACAATTGGGGTAACATGGGTAGAACGCAGGCCTACTACATGAAAGGGAAGTGCTCCATTTCTAATTGCTCTTTTTATAAACATAAAATAGACAAAAGAAGAAAAGTCAATCTCCACTGTATTTTCATTTTTTATAGTATTTGTTATGTAGTTAAAGTATTTTAGTCATTTTTTTAAAATAAGTTATTTTAAGTCACTTTTTTGGCTGATTTGACAGAAATTCTGCATTTCTCACACATATTATAACTTCCACCTCCAAAGCTTCTCTGCCTTCAAGTGAAAAAGATCCATCAAGGTGTTCAAAGAAAATGTCAAGCATGCTAAGAACGTTGAGTTAGATCTTTGCTATAACACAAACTTTCTGACTATGGCACTCTCACTAGAAAGTATCTAATATATAATTATCACAATCACTGTAAGATTTTAGAAGACATGAATTGCACTAAATATTGCAATTTGTGTTACAGAAACAGAGCTTTTATAACTCCTGAAAGAAAGCTTTTCAGACAACGGTTCAGTGAACCTAAGATGTTTGAATATATTTATGGAATGGGACCACTATTTAGATGAGTGCTGGGTCATCATGAGACTTACTTATTTTATCTGCAGGCAAAGCACCTGAGAAGAATATTTTGGTCTCTAAGGGAGAAAATAACCCATATTATTCCATGCAAAACATCCATTTTTAAAAATGGAAGTGTGATTCTGGAAGGCAGGTAATGTGACAATGTTTTATCTTCTTTTTAATTTTTTATTGTCTTGACTCCCAAAACTTAGTGCAAAGCTTGCCAAAGAGTCACAATTTAGTTCAGAAGCACAGCTATTGTCATTAGCTAACCATGGCAGGAAGATTTAGGAATATCTACTCACATTCTTTGTGACTTAAGCTTGTCATAGAACAAGTGAGTTCATTCATGGAGATTATCTTGAGCACTGAATAAAAGAATATTGTAAAGTGACTGGCTAATCATGGTATAAAGTGTACTGTAAACAAAATAAAAAGTAAAGTTGTAATCCTGAGAAGTTAAAAAAGAAACACATCTCTTTTTTGAGTAGTTGAAAGAAGGTTTTAAAGGATACATTTTTCACTTTTTTGTATTTTCTCAATCTTTCCCTATTAGCATTTTATTTAATTTAGATGGAGACTATATAGAATTGTCTAAGGTTTCTTGATGCTTTGGCTAAAACACTTTTTGTATACTTTATTCCCCCCAATCAACTAATTGTTGATGAGACCCCCATTTTAAGACATTTGGAAAAAGAGTGTGGAATCCTAAAGACCTAAATAGGCATTCTTGTACCATTTTCACATCCTATTGATCTTCTGAGCAACTAAGTCAGAGCGTACCACTTTCAAAGTGGCCTGAGAATTTTAATCATTCCCAATGGACACAGATACAATTAAATGTTTGAGTTTCTCTGACTGTTGGAGAGGAAGCAATGGGCATTGAAACGGAAGAAACTTACACATCATTATATCTGGTATACAAGCTTACACTATCGCTGCTTCTAGCAAATTTGTGGTATAGTTTCTAATAGGCAATTTTAAATACCTGTCCAATAAGGCCAGAGAGATAGTACAGCGGTAGAGCAAGTTTGCCTTGCATACAGTCAACCCAGGATAGACCTGGGTTTGAATCCCAGCACCCCATATGGTTCCCCAAGCCTGCCAGGAGGGATTTCTAAGCTTAAATCCAGGAGTACCCACTGAGCACTGCCAGGTCTGATCCAAAAAACAAGAACAGAAAAACAAAAAACAAATCAAAAGACTTACAGAGGAGCAATCTGATGGAATACATTAGATAATTATGCTTGAATAAATTTCTTTGGCCAGACTCAGACCATATGAAGTTTCAAGTACAGAACCTGGATTGACTTCATGAAAGTTATATGTCTTACC
Organism: Suncus etruscus; assembly: GCF_024139225.1. Lineage (NCBI taxonomy): Eukaryota > Metazoa > Chordata > Mammalia > Eulipotyphla > Soricidae > Suncus > Suncus etruscus. The sequence goes on along the minus strand of NC_064857.1, from coordinate 65,321,533 downwards.
TACTGTAATATCTTTTCAGCCACTGCACATTAACGTTCTTTAATAAACATAAAAGAAAACTGTTCTACTTTCCTCAATCTCAGATCCCCCTTATATATGTTCTTCCTCCAAAGAAAATTTATGTAGATTTGGAGCAATGCATGAAAGAAATATATAGTACTGTAGAAAGAAATGTCTATGCATAGGTGTCAGAAGAAATTGTCATGTCAAAAAAAACCAAACTATTTTTTTATTGCTTCAATTTATAAATGGAAGTTTAAAAGAAAATCTCTGTATCAGATTGGAGAGATGATTCAATGGGCTGAGCACAAGCTGTGCATGCAGGAAAGTTATATTTGATCCCTTAAAAGAAACTTCACCCCAAACACCATTGAAAAAGTATTAAGTCTTCACTGAATAACTTAGTTGTAACTCGGTATATTTTGACATATCATAATCAGTTGACTAACAGCCCTGGGAAACAAATGAAACTAACCTTTTTAAGATGAATGGTGCTATTATATTTCTCACTGTCAGAATGTATATACTAGGTTATATATTATGTGTACACATTATATATACATAATATGAAAATGCTATCCCTCTGGAGAAATAAGTTTTCAACAGAGCACATGAATCATTTCCATAAATGAAGGAGATAAAAATGTGACTTCAAGAAAAAAGATTAACACACACAAGAAATAAAATGCTATAAACCATAATCTAAATTCTAGGAAAGCAGCAAAGAGCAAAACCGATTACATTTATCATATATTAAACTTATCTGGTATAGTATATAAAGTAAATCTAGTAGAAACAATTTTAGGATACAAAGGATTTTTAGGAAAAATAAGTGGTTTTTAAAGACTTAGAAGGTTTTTAAAGAAAATGAAACAAAGCAGAAAATTTATAACACAAACCATCATGAGGCAAAAACTAACACTGAATAGTAGTTCAGTGAGATGAACATGCACTGTAAAATGAATTGAAATAAGTAGTAAATTGGACTGCTAAGCTGAAAAATATACAAAATCTCTGCAGAAAAAATAAAGATATGTGAAATGACTGTACAAGATTTATCAATTTAGAGCATTTTAACTTGTTTTTTAATGTGATCAGTTAATGACTGAAAGAACAAAAGAGCAACACTTTGAACAAGAGTATATATACTCTTATATATAAGGACTAAAGTGATGGTATAGTAGGTATGGTGATAACCTTGTATGTATATCTTGCCTGACCCAGCTTTGATTCCCTGGCAGCACACATTATCCCCTAAGCTATACAAAGAGAGATCATTGAACATAAAATCAGGAGTAATACATAAGTACCACTGTTGGGCCTGACCCAAATAACAACAAAAAACAAAAATATAAATATATATAAAGAAGCAAAATGTTCATTAAAAATTGTATTATTCCCTCAAATAATAAAAAAAATGGTGTCAGTATTCTGAAAAAGAATAAAATCAAGTTCCTGAATGATACTGAAAATACAAAGTACCCAAAGGATAGAGAGAAACATCAATAACTACTATATTAAAGTGAATGATAATCCAAACAAACCAAATATTTTTTGTCAATCTACCTACTGTTCTCAGGAAATAAGGTAAGTCAGTCAAGAAGAGTGTAGTTTTGAGAGAAAATAGCTAATAATTTTTAAAATGCTTTAGCTATTTAAAAATAGTGATGCAATACATGAAAATTATATTATCTCTATTTAATCATATTTAAATAGCATTATTAGAAAAAGTAAGTAGATTATCTCAAAATATTAGTAAAGTGTTTTCCTTCTAGCAGTGAGGAAAAATGTCAGTGACAAAGCAGAAGACAGTGAGTTATTGAAGGAAGCTCATGTTTTCATAATCAAATCTACTTTCTATTACATCTTTAACTAAACATAACCTTTGAACATCCCTTCAGCACAGAACAGCAGCAGATTGTGGATAAGGCAGGTCAGCACCCATCTCTGTTTCTCTTGAGTAGGGAAGCTTTGAGTAAGGTCCTGAAAGTCACACTCTGGCCTTCCACTGAAATTGAATCCTGGCCCTCTCCATAATGATTGCTCCTATGCTGTCCTAATGAACATTGATGGACAGTGGGAGGGAAAAATAATTCTAATTGCTTCTGCAATTTTCAGCTTTACTTATTTAAGGTTTCCTATTAGCTGAATAATCATGTTATCTTAAGCTGAAAGCACTTTAATTATGAAATGAAGATTCCTTTTGCCAGAGGGAGGTGACGATGGGCAGAACATAATTTGTAGCAATAACTTTTTAATGGTCTTACAGTCAAAACTAACACCCAACTACAGACACTGACATTCATGAAACAAAGTCCAGTAGATATGTAGACACTGTGCTACTGGCCCATTAGGAAATAGAAAGGCATGACCTTTGAAAAGATTGCAATGGAAGCAAATTAAATATTATAGTATATCGTGTTTTTTCTAATGCTCTTAAGTGTTAATATGGTACAATTAGTCTTAAAGCATGTGATTAATATTCTTCTAACTGCTTAATGTTTGGAATTCATTACCAATGAAAAAATATTTAATCAATGCAAGCATTCCACCACAACCAAAACCCTAACATTTTCTCATGCTTTGTAAATATACTCAGTATTTCACTCCTCTTTTTTTATATGACTTCAACTTTTAGTGTGAAGTCTGTTTAATGAGTGAATACTAGAACTTATTAGGGGCATTGTTTTCATAAATAAAATGGGTACAAAATATCTAAATATAAATCATTCCTTTTTAACCCTAAGAAGCCATGAGCCATGATTATGCTACTTTTTATTCCTAATTCATAAATTGCAATTGCTCAAAATCAGGTAAATTAAGAAAATAATTTAATAGCTGGAGCAGTAATGCAGGGTGTATGGCAGGGGTCTCAAAGCTGTGGCCCAGGGGCCCTTTCTGGCCCTTTGTACAAAATTTTGTGGCCTGTGGCCGGCCTTCAAATGTCACAGTATTCACAATTATTCGCTTACTGAATAATCACAATAAAAATTGCATTAGTAAGAAAAAAATTGCATTAAACATTCGCATACCCAGAACAGTTCTGTTTGGGGTATACAAATGTTTACTGAGATTTTTTGCGATTTTTTTCTTACTAATGCGATTATTTTATTGCGAATATTTAGTAAATGAATAATGGCAAATACTTTGCACCTAGCACAGATGTCATTTTCACTGCTCCTGCCTGCTATCCCTTGCATTATTGGATTCCTAAGGGAGAGAAGTTTATTACAGAATTAGATTTTGTCATACCTTCATCATGACTTCATCAAAGCCTGCAGTGAAGAGAAAGATTGATGACAAGCACAGACAATTTCAGGAAAAGTGGGAGACACAGTATTTCTTTGTTGAGCACAGGGGCATCCCCACATGTCTTATTTGCTCAGATAAAGTTGCAGTGCACAAGGAATACACCTTGAAATGCCATTATTCAACTAAACATGCTGAGGAATGTGCAAAATATCAAGGAAATGAGAGCCAAGCGGGTTGCCAGTCTTACAGCATGTCTAATGAGGCAACAAGATTTCTTCAAGAAAGCAACCAAAGAGAATGTTGCATCAGTCGAAGCTAGTTACATGGTTAGTGAGATGATTGCTAAAGCAGGGAAACCATTCACAGAAGGAGAGTTCGTTAAAAAAAAAATGCATGTTACAGGCTGCAAGTATTACCTGTCCGGAAAAGAAAGGTCAGGTTAGCAAAATCAGCCTTTCTGCCAACACTGTGGCAGAGCGCATTTCTGACATGTCAAGTGACATTTATCATCAACTGTGTGAGAAAGCCAAATGTTTTGATGCATACTCAGTTGCTCTTGATGAGGGCACAGATATAACAGACACTGCACAGCTCACAATTTATGTCCGTGGTGTTGATTGCAATTTTGAATTGACAGAAGAGCTGCTCACAATAATTCCAATGCATGGCCAGACCACACTAATGAAATATTTCAGCATCTGTGTGATGCCATTGAGAATGCAGGTTTGCCATGGAAGAGGTTTGTTGGAATAATAACCTATGGAGCGCCATTGATGACAGGGAGGAAAATGGACTGGTGGCACTTGTTCAAAAAAAAACTTGAAGAGGAGGGTGTAGAGAAGGCCATTGCTCTTCACTGCATTATCCATCAGCAGGGCCTTTGTACACGGCCCTTTGCCGTGTGACAATGTGATGTCTGTTGTTGTGAAATGTATCAACCAAATCAGATTTAGGGGCTTAAAGCACAGGAGGTTCCATGCTTTTTTTAGAGGAAATGGAGTCAGAATATAGAGATGGGCTCTATTTCACTGAGGTATGTTGGCTCAGCAAGGGAAATATCCTGAAAAGACTTTTTTAGTTGAGAGAAGAAGTGAAAGCCTTCATGAAGAATGTTGGGAATGCTGTTTCTGAGTTGAGTGATCACAAATGACTCATGGACTTAGCTTTTCTTGTTGACATCACACATAATGTTACAAGGCTTAGGGCAGCTTATCAGTGCTACCTATGACAATGTGAGAGCATTCTCCACAAAACTTGTGTTATGGAAATCCCAGCCCTCAGAAAAACCTTTGCCATTTCCCAGCATGCAAGGAACTTGTGGATGCAGGCATACCATTCAGTGGTGAGAAATATGTTGATGCTATTTTTAAGCTAGTGAAGGAATTTGATCACAGATTTGCAGACTTCAAAAAGCACAGAGCCACTTTCCAAATTTTTGTGGACCCCTTTTCCTTTGATGTGCAAGATGCCCCTCCTGTGCTTCAAATGGAGCTCATTGACCTGCAATGCAACTCTGATCTCAAAGCCAAGTTCAGGGAGATTAGTGGAAAAGCAGACATGCATAGACAATTTTTGAGAGAATTGCCCCCCAGCTTCCCTGAGCTTTCCCAAATGTTCAAGCGTACCATGTGCCTTTTTGGGAGCATATATTTATGTGAAAAGTTATTCTCAACATTGAACTTCAATTGATATGGTTCCCCAAGCCAGGGCGATTTTTTTTTAAATTTTTATTTTGACCAAAGTGGATTACAAATCTTTCATAATAATATTTTAGGTACATAGTGATATTGAATCAGGGGCATTCTCACCACCACTGTTGTCCTCCCTTTACCCCTATTCCCAGCATGCATCCCAAATCCCCCTCCTTTAACCCCTGGGTGCTAGTATAAGCGGTCCCCTCTTTGTCTAGCATGTTGTAGATTGGGTATTGATTCTGTTGTCATTGGCTTTGGATTTGGTGTTTAAGTCTGAACATTTTTTTATTTCTACTTAATTTTCATACGAACATTTGGTCTTGATACCCTCCTTTTTTCCCCTCCATTTGTGAAGCGGAACAAGATGGTTCAAGTTATGTGATTCTGTTTGAAGGAAAGAAAAAAAAATGAAATAAAATGGGGAAAAAATCAAACAAGCAAAAAATGGGAGGAATCCTTCTAGAAGCTATAAATATCATTTTAAGAGAAGAAAGTGAAAAATGAAGAAAAACTTAACAACAATACAAACAATCAAACAATAAACTTGAAAAGCGCCACAGCAATAAAGACATCACACAATAACCACAGTCCAGAAATAATAACAAAACAAAGTACAAAACAAACCAACAAACAATGATAACAAAATTAAAAAAAAAACAATTTGTGCTTCTCTCTCTCTCTTTTTTTTGCATAGGCACAGTAAATATTGGGAAGATTAGAAAGGAAATTCCCTTGGCCTAAGAGATACAGGGTTTCTCTACCCTTGAAATATATTGTCATGGGAATAACTACAGGCTCCATACATGTTCTTTGACTCCCTGTAGGTCCTTTTGTGGTGTCTGAAACTTTCCACTTTGTCATAGATGATAAAAATCATACCTCTGTAGCTAGAGATCTTGGTATTTGCACAGGCCAAAGGATGGAACATAGGATGGAGTCTTTCTTTATGGGTATTGGAGTTGAGCTCCATCACTGTTTTTTTAATCAGTCTTCTGTTGTTGTTGGTCTTGGTTTTTTCCCCGATCCTGGATGAACCCTAGGATAGAGTCTTTCATTATGTTTTCAGAAGATCTGCTTGGTTGTAGTTGTCTCAATCAGACCTCTGGAATTAGAGATCTTGGTTGTTGTACAGATCATAGGCAAAGGACTAGACTAGAGTCTTTTTTATTGGTCCCAGGATAAGTTCTGCCCAGTCATGGTTGTCACAGTTAGTATTCTGTAGATAGCGAACTTGGCATTTACACAAATGAAAGGATGACATGTCTTCTGATTTCATCTTGTCATTAGGAGGTGAGGTAAGACAACCTGCTCTTAGACCAAGTTGTTGCCATTTCCTCATTGTCAGGATAGCATAACAAAACCTGCGCATGTTGGTGTCAGAGCAGTATTAAGAATGTCCCAGAGGTAGATAGGTGTTCCTGAAGAACTTTGTTGATTCTATGTCTGGGATATAGGACTTGGGAATGGATGGTCACTGTCTAATCACCTGGAATCTAAATTGGGTCCACATGATATATGTTCAAGGTGGAAGGTGCCCCTATATTGTAAAGTGTATGAGTTCTTATCCCTAGTAGATAAGAGCTTGTTTCTATACATAAAATTTCCCCCTTTTTAGTATGCCTTTGCAAGAACAAATGGTGTTATATTTTATTGCTGGTGTATTTGGGCTGGTGGTGAGTCAGGCTTCATCATCTCTGTGCCCTGGTTTTGACCTGAGCTATTATCCTAGGCAAGACTTTTTCTTGTACGTTTTTGTATCAAGCAGAACCAAAACAGGTGAAGTTAAAGAAGAAAAGAAAACAGAAACAAGACTATATACATATTCACATATATGTATGTGAATATTCACATATATAAAGGAGAACTAAATTAAAATAAGTTTAAAATATATTAAGGGAACAAACTGATGCAGGAGATTACCTTAAATTTGGGGATAAACAGGTTAAGAGGTAATATTATATAGGTCTTAAACTTATAAAGAAAATATAGGCTTCCCCATTGCCTTTTGAGATATTCTTGTGGGAGGTGGGATCCAGATCTTGTTGATATTGAGAAACAAATTGCAGCAGAAAGGGCTCAGGTAGAGTTCTTGTACTGAGGATCCTTCTGGAGCTGAGTCTGGTGGTTAAAAAGAAGGCCACAGAGCATGAATCAGCAAGGGTTTTGGTTGTAGTTTCTTGCTGGGGGATGAGATGTTGGGCTGAGTGAGTGTCCCTTCGCTTGAGAGCTCGGTGATGGCTTATTGGCCAGGAGTTCGGTCTTGATACCTAATGGGTTAAGAATTGAGGGTAAAGATCATTAATAAGGCGGAATATCGGATTAGGATTGGGGGTGAAGGATAGTAGGATTTCTGAAGTAAGAGGAGGAATAGTATATAGGTGGGGCTATATACACAATAGGCATGGGTTGTTTACAATTTAGGTTTGGCTCTCATAGAGGAGTCCTCTATGAGACATAAAAACATACAATAGTGATCTATTCTTAAGATGTTAGAGGTCTGACCCTAATAGGATGGGTCTGAGCTCTTAAGAACTGGTTGAATTAAGATAAATAATTAGCTTAGGTATTGCTTAAGAAAAAGAGGAAGGGAGAGCAAAAAATAAGAGAGGAGAACACAAAGACTCTACTTTCAGGGATCATTTATATAGTATGTGACTAGAGAAGTTTCTCTGATCATGTAGAGCACCCAGAGCCAACGAGGAGGAACCAGAGTGTCTTCTCCTGACTGTGAAACCTGTTCTAGATGTTGCTTCTGTGACTGCCTTTGGCCATTGATGTTCTTTTTTTCTTTCCTCTGGGAATGGTAGAGGTAGAGGATGAAGTCTGTGTGGTAAAAAAAAAAAAGAGAGAGAGAGAGAACAGAAAAATAGGTAAATATAGTAAAAATAAGGTAAAAAATTAATAAATCAACTATGAGATTAGATCTGTGTTTCAAGTTGGGAGGTTTTCACAGTTTCTAGGCATTTCATTAGTCAGTGATAGAGTTGGGCCTTCCTAAATGAAGATTTTACGGTTAGATAGTGGCTGGAGCAATTTAGGATACACATAGGATTTAGGTCTCAAGTACTAAATAGTGCATTAATGAGTGTTAAATAAACAGTGTTAATGAGACCTATCTATGTAGATGGCTACCCTATGTAGTATTGTCTGCTGCATCTTATGTATCGAAATTCCTTTCCTAAAGAGAAAGTATCAGTGTGGGTTTTATTTGACATAGATTAAACTGATGAGGAGGAGGAAGAAGAGGTTGAAGAAGAGAGGGGAGAAAGAAGTAGTGAGAAGAGAGAAGAAAAGAGAGAGAAAAAGGAAATGTTAATTTTCCCAAATGTGTTCAATGAGTAGGTCCTGTAATATAAGTCTGTGGTTCGCAGTTGACTATTTCAGTGGTCTGGATGGTCACATGCTTTAGGTCCTAATAGAGGCCATAAACCAGAGAAAAAAAGGATATATTGAAGTGTTTTATCAAGGCATTTTCATAATGTAAACTGAATATGTTATCTAGTGTTACTGAGCACCGAGGTGTCAAATTAGTGTATCCACCCTTAGTATTTAAGAACCCCTGTGAACAGAGAAGCTGAGAAGTAATTTTAAATCTAGTAAGATTAAGGCATTAAAACACATAGTTATGAAACGCTTCCTCTAGAGTCTCTGGCTTTCAATTATATTCTTCAACTGTAACCGTGTATAAGATCCCTAAGACATTATTATAGAACTTTGCAGTAAAAGGCTGATCACATACCTGTTTGCTCGTGAGCCACATTTGGCTCTTTACACTTTTAATTTGGCTCTTCTGTGTGCCGGGCAGCTGCTCCAGGAGTCAGGACTTTGCTCCTAGCCTCTGTTAGTGCGCACCCTGTGTGGTTCTCAAAATAAATTTCAATTGTGGTTTTGGCAAGATTTGGCTCAGTTGAAAAAAAAGGTTGGCAACTACTGCGAGTCTAAGCAATTGTTTCCATTGTTGCTGGTTTCTTTATGTTTCTAACTGCTATGTAGTATTCCATTGTGAATAAATACCACATCTTCATGATGCATTCATCTGTTGTTGGACATCAAGGTTGGTTCCAAATCTTGGCTACTGTAATGAATGCTGTGATAAGTAGTGGAGTGCACACATATTTTGGGAAGAATGTCCTTCCGAATTGTGGCTAGATACCCAAGATAGCAATTGTTGGCAGCTCAATTCTGAATTTACTGAGCACTCTCCACACTGAAGATCAGGCAACATTCCACCAGCAGTGGATGAGAGTTCCTTACTTACCACATTCCCGCCAACACAGATTGTTCCCGTTATTTTTTTATGTGAGCCATCCTCACTAGTGTAAGGTAGTACCACATTGTTGTCTTAATTTGGATTTCCAAAATGATGAGTGAAGATGAGCATGTTTTCATGTGTCTGTTGGCCATCTTTTGTTCCTCCTCTGTGAAGTGTATATTGATTTCTTCTCCCTATTTTTCTATGGCTTTATTAGCTTTTTGGAGCTTAGCTTTCTGAGTGCTTTATCTGATGTTTTGAGTGCAAAAATTTTTTTCTATTCTGTTAACTGTCTCCTAGTATTAAGTAGGGTTTCTTTCGCCATGCAGAAACTTTTTACTTTGATATAGTTCCATTTATTTAGGTTTGATGTTAAAGTTCTTGCCATTGGAATTTTGTCCTCAAAGACTTTTTTGATATATAGGTCTTTGAGTGTTCTGCCTACTTTTTCCTTAATAAACTTTATAGATTTGGGTCTGATTTCAAGGTCTTTAATCCATTTTGAGTTGACTTTTGTGCAAGGTGTGAGGTATGGATTAATTTTTAATTTCTTACAGATGATTATCCAGTTGTTCCAACACCATTTGTTGAAGAGACTGTCTTTGTTCCATTTCAAGTTTTTGGCTTTTTTGTAAAATATTAGTTGAATGTATATTTGAGGAATTATCTCTGGATATTCTGTTCTAACCTACTCATATAAGACTCTGTCTTTATTTCAGTACCATGCTGTTTTGATCACTATGGCTTTATAGTAAAGCTTCAGGTTAGGAAAATGATGCCACTCAGCTTTTGGTTTTTCAATATGTATTTGGCTAACCTGTGTCTCTTGTGGTTCCATATTAATTTTATAATTGATTGTTCTAAGTCCTTAAAAATGATGTCTGAATTTGAATAGGGATTATTGCATCTATATAGAAGTTTAGATAAGATAGTCATTTTAACTGTGTTGATTCTACATACCCATGAACATGGGATGTTCTTCCATTTCCTTAGGTCCTCTTAAATTTCTGAAGTTTTTAAAGTTTTCGCTTCTCTTGTAAGGTTGAAACCTAGGTACTTGATATTTTTGGATACTATTTTAAATGGGATTGTCTTCTTAATTTTTCTCCTCTACTTCATTATTTGTATAGAGAAATGCTACTGTCTTTTGTGTATTGACTTTGTAGCCAGCCACTTTACTGTATTGGTTAATTGTTTCTAGGAGATTTACTGTGAACTCTTTAGAGTTTTCAATGTATATCATCATATCATCTGCAAAAAGAGATAGTTTGAGTTTCTCTTTCCCTATTTGTATTCCTTTGATTCTCTTCTCTTATATGATTGCTATTGCTAGGACTTCTAAAACTATATTGAATCAGAGTGGAGAGAGTAGACATCCTTGCCTAGTTCCTGGCCTTAGTGGAAATGCACTCAGTTTTTCACCATTAAGGATAATTTTGGCTGTAGGCTTTTTATAGATAGCTGTAACTATCTTGAGAAAAGTTCTTTCCAGTCCTATTTTTCTGAGTGTTTTCATCATGAATGGATCTTGGATTTTGTCAAATGCCTTCTCTGCATCAATTGATATAATCATGTGATTTTTGTCTTTCTTGTTGTTTATGTGGTGTATAATGCTGATGGATTACATAATTTGAACCATTTTTGCATCTCTGGGATGAAACTCACTTGGTCATGGTGTATAATCTTTTTGATGTAGTGCTGGATTCGTTTTGCTAAGATTTTGTTGAGGACTTTTGCATCTATGTTCATTAGTGAGAATGGTCTGTCCTTTTCTTTATTGTCGGTTTCTTTGCCATCTTTGGGAATGAGTGTGACATTATCCTCATAAAAAGAATTAGGAAGAATCCCTCTCTTTTCAATGTTTTGGAAGAGTCCGTGGATCAGTGGTAGTAATTATTCTCAAAATGTTTGATGGAATTCACCCTTAAAACCATATGGCCTTGGACTTTTGTTCTTGGGGAGTTTCTTAATTACTGATTCAATTTCTTCAGATGTGATTGGCCTGTTTAGGCTTTCTACATCTTCCTTATCCAGTCTTATAAGAATATATTTTTCCAGAAATCTCTCGGTTTCTACTGGGTTATCTAACCTGACTGAGTATATTTGTTCATAATAAGTCCTCATGATGTATTTGATTTCTTGCAGTTTTGTTGTAATCTCTCCCCTTTCATTTGTGATCCTATTTATCTGGGTGTTTTCCCTCTTTGTTTTTGGTGAGTTTTTCCAGTGGCCAATCTTGTTTATTCATTCAATAAACCAACTCCTGGTCTCATTGATTTTTTGTATCATTTTCTTAGTTTCTATGTTGTTTATTTCTGTTCTGTTCTTTATTATTTCTTGTCTTCTGGTTGTGTTTGAGTTTCTTTGCTGCTTTTTTCCAGCTCCTTAAAGTGAGCCATTAAATAGTTGATTTTGTCCTTCTCCTCTTTCCAGACATAGCCCTGTATTGCTATGACTTCCCCCCTCATTGCTACTTTTGCTGTGCCCCATAGATTTTGACAATTTGTCTCTTCATTATCATAAGAAAGAAAGAAAGAAAGAAGAAAGAAAGAAAGAAAGAGAGAAAGAAAAAAAGAAAGAAAGAAAGAGAGAAAGAAAGAAAGATAGTAAGAAAGAAAGAAAGAAAGAAAGAAAGAAAGAAAGAAAGAAAGAAGAAAGGAAGGAAGAAGGAAAGAAGGAAGGAAGAAGAAAGAAAGAAAGAAAGAAAGAAAGAAAGAAAGAAAGAAAGAAAGAAGAAAGAAGAAAGAAAGAAAGAAAGAAAGAAAGAAAAAAGAAAGAAAGAAAGAAAGAAAGAAAGAAAGAAAGGAGGAAGGAAGGAAGGAAGGAAGGAAGGAAGGAAGAAGGAAGAAGAAAGAAAGAAAGAAAGAAAGAAAGAAAGAAAGAAAGAAAGAAAGAAAGAAAGAAAGAAGAAACAAAGAAAGAAAGAAAGAAAGAAAGAAAGAAAGAAAGAAAGAAAGAAAGAAAGAAAGAAAGAAAGAAAGAAAGAAAGAAAGAAAGAAAGAAAGAAAAAAGGAAAGGGGCTGGAGAGAGAGCATGGAGGTAAGGCATTTTCCTTGCATGCAGAAGGACAGTGGTTTAAATCCTGCCATCCCATATAGTCCCCCGAGCCTGCCAGGAGGGGTTTCTGAGCATAGAGCCAGAAGTAATCCTTGAGAGTGGCTGAGTATGAACCAAAAACCAAAAAGAAAAAAAACAAAAACAAACAAACAAACAAAAAACGAAGAAAGATAAAAAAAAGGAAGAAAACAAATAAAATGAAAGGAAGAGGAAAATGATGGAAGAAAAAATAAAAGGAAGGGAGGAAAGGATGTAGGAAGAAAAGGAAGGAAGGCAGGAAAATGACGTAAAAAGGTAGGAAGGATGGAAGGAAGGGAGGAAGGAATGTAAAAGGAAGGGAAAAGAAAGGAAGAAAGGTGGAATGAAGAAATGAGGAATAAAGGAAGGAAGGTGGAAGGAAGGAAATTTGAGGGAATTAGGGAAAAGGAAGGGAGGAAGGAGGGAATAAGGAGGAAAGAAGGAAGGGAAGAAGGAAGGAAAGTCATTGAGCAATATTCAATTAGAACAATTTATTTGACAACAGAACTCTTGTTACTAGGGAGTGGAGATAGGAAAAGAATAGTTTTAAAAGTGACAGAAGGACAATTGTGATAAATACTCTTATAATTTTGGTAGCAATGGAACTGTAGCATCTTTGTGCACTAAAACTATTACCATTAATTTTATGTAGCTATATGTCCTCACTAAAAATATATTAATATGAAGACAACCTGTCCAATCACACGTAATATTCTGTACCATACCTTTGTACAAAATTTTCAGAAAACACATGATGTTTTCCTTTTCATGTAATGAAGGAAAGAAATTCATTTCTAAAATATTAGTATGCACTCACTTATAAATGTGACCAGAGAAAATATGCATAATTTTAGATAGTACTGAAATAGGGCTCAGAGCTTCCAAATATTCTGCTTCAAATATTCTGTATGCAGCTAAAAGCTTGCAGAAGACATGTACAGTCAAAGCTGAGGTCACTGCTTTAAAGGAAATTTAGCTCTTTGAGAGTGGTATTATGAATTCACTGAACTTATTAAAACCCAAATTGGACAAGCTATTTTTTATCCCTAGCTTGATTATCTGAAACTATGAACAGACTTTGAAGTATTTCTAGCAAGATAATGCAAAATCTTTTGTTTAGGGAAAACAGGCACATAAGAGTAGTATTAGAGGGCCCAGAGAGACAGCACAGCAATAGGTTTTTGCTTGCCTTACATGCAGGACAGTGATACAAATTCAGGCATCCCATATGGTCCCCCGAGCCTGAGCCTGCTGGGGGCGATTCCTGAGCCTAGAGCCAGGAGTAGCCCCGGAGTGTTGCCGGTTGTGACCCAAAACCAAAAAAAAAAAAAAAAAAAAGGCAGTATTAGAAAGTCTTATGTTTATATGTAAAATAAATGTATGCTCTGCTCTCAAATTATCACATGAAGATGTCTTCTTGTGCTGAAAGTAAATAAAAAACTGTTCATAAAATGAATAAAACAATTATAACAATTTTATTAATGTTATTGTAGTACTAATTACCTAGTTCTAAACAAATAAGAAATGTTCCCAAAAATTTCTAAACCACAGATTGAGTACTTGTTGAAGAAAAAAAAAACTGTGTGAAAGATCTATTACTCTAAATCCTTTTTTTTTAGGAAGTCATCTTTGAAAGACATGACTTTTTCTTCTTGCTTCTACTTATATAGAAGTAATCATTGTATTTGCACTTCCTCATTTTATATACATGTATTTTTTTACATTTTATTTTCCTGAATAAGTGTCATGTTTTAAGGGCTCGCTTTCCAATTTGAGCTATGTATTTCTTACCCACAAATTTAGTAAAAATAAAAACTAAGTCTACATAAAACTTCTATATTATGAACTGCAGCATGAAAAAGACTTTTCATTTTACAGTTTGGATTAACCCATGCAACCAAATCACTAATGTATTCCAGACATTAGAGAAACATTAAGGAGCTAGAACTCAATTAAGTTATATAGATGACACGTTTCTATGTATTTCTAAGTAAATTATGTGTGTCATATTGCTAGAAATTTGAAAAATGTAATGCCTACATATGATAATCTCATTTTAGTAAGGTTAATTTCTTTAGTAATTAACATCAAGCAGTTCACTCTTTTTTCAATATGGCTGAGTTCCTAAGAAAATGAATAAAACAATCTGTCATCTTACAGTGAACATGTGTGTCCCTTCTTCACAGAGGAAGGGCCAGGATGGGAATAGATTTTAGACTGAGATTTCAACATAAGTGATCTGCAGTATTAAATAACTGGGTTTTACCTTACACTTGACCTTCATACAGTTTTACTTACTCTGATAAAAAATTATGTACAGATTAATACAACACATACTATTATTTAGCAGATTTCAGTTACATTGTAGTTAGTCAATTTCTGAAATGTTGGTATAAAGATTTAATATCTTCTTTATTTCTTATTTAAATTTTATATTTTAACCTATAACAAAAAGTTTACTTTATTCACTGTCTAAAAGGGAAGATTTGTTGAACCTGATCCTTGCAATAATTGCTTAACATGTTAAATGGTAGAGGGTAGAGAGATATGTCAATCAGTTGAGCACACATTTTTCATTTAAGTTGGTCAGTTTTGATTTCTGGAACCACAGAATTGCTGAGCACATCAGGGCACATAGCCAAGCACTGAACCTGGAGTAGTCTCACTTCTTTAGGGAGAATAGAATAGAGAGTAGTCAAACCTGCTGTCCATGTGTCAGCTATTCCTCCCCAATCCCCACCCCCAGTATGTGGTGAATTGGTGCTGTTCTAAACCAGGTTCCCTAAGGATAATGCAGAAAAATCTTTTTTCACCATTGATTAACTGCTAGGAAAATTATCTCACTTTATTCTAGTTTATAAGGGACTACTTGAGATGGTGCATTCTTTTCCTAAGAAAGTGCCTATTTTTTCTTGTTAAAATTTAATTATTTGGGGCCGGGCGGTGGCGCTGGAGGTAAGGTGCCTGCCTTGCCTGCGCTAGCCTAGGACGGACCGCGGTTCGATCCCCCGGTGTCCCATATGGTCCCCCAAGAAGCCAGGAGCAACTTCTGAGGGCATAGCCAGGAGTAACCCCTGAGCGTCACAGGGTGTGGCCCAAAAACCAAAAAAAAACAACAAAAAAAAATTTAATTATTTGAGGAGAGACAACTGCACAAATTGTTCCTCTTTTTTATCTGTCCTTCTAATATTGCCAATGTGGTTAACTGGTTTCATCTCTTTTACTCCTTTTCATCTGGTTATTGGGAAACATTAAACATTTGATTTACCACTAATATGCAGAAAATGAAAATCATAAGCCTTGAATAAATATTATCTGAACAACCAGGTTCTTCACATTTCTTTACCAACTTTTTCTAGCAATACCTCCATATGTTGTTGAATTGCTATAAATTGCTTTTAGAGATAACTTATTTGCATCTAAGAGATGTGCTAGTTACCTTCATCCTATGAATAGCACATTTTTCCTGCACACATTCCACATACATATGCACTAGCACACATGTTCCACTACATAGAGCACAGACTCTCATCTATGTTTTCATCCATGTTTTCAGGAGCATACTCTGAGACTCCCTTCAAACCTGTACACACACATCCCATTTCACAAATAGATGTTCACAGGATGTTTCCATAGCTTAAAGCATCTAACTACAGAGTTGTTGAAACTCAGTAGTGTTTCTTCTAAATGAATTTTGAAGTAGTCCTTTTGCAAGAGTCATATTGGTTTTAAGAGTTGTTTCCATCTAGGAAATCCATCCTATCATCAACAATTCTATCGCATCTTCTGTCAGCATTTGAAGACCTCTTATGACCAAATCGTGTTTTTTCTGAAATAGTCTCTCTAAAGATGACAAATACTATCCAGACATAGGAAAAAAAGATAAGAGACAACAATTTTTTATATTGAAAATTGATTACAAATCTGTGAAATTGGATTACAAGGGCATTTATATTTATAGCATGAATTTTGTTGACTACTTCTTAGTGGCCTTGGAAATTGAGCAATTTAAAGCATCTCTTATAAATGAAACACCAATGTGATTTCCAAATAACAAATTGACAAGTCAGATCTTTTAAAAAGAAACAACTGTTCAAAAAGTTAATTGTTATGACATCAAAAATTTGATTAAATATTTAGCCAGTCTACAC
The DNA here is from genome assembly GCF_024139225.1 of Suncus etruscus. NCBI lineage: Eukaryota > Metazoa > Chordata > Mammalia > Eulipotyphla > Soricidae > Suncus > Suncus etruscus. Next base: position 65,305,109 of record NC_064857.1, on the reverse strand, counting down.
ATTTTGATAATTTAACTCAAAATAATGATTATTATCTAAAGTGAAAACAAGTTTTGCAAGAATATTACAGTAGATAGTGCACATGGTCAAACCAGGTCAGATTTCTAACACCTCTTATGGTCCCCCAAGCTCTGTCAGGAGTAATTTCTGAGTGCAAAACCTGAAGCAACCCCTGAACATGACTGTTTTTTTCTCTCTCCCCCCAAATAAAGTTCCAACAGGCATTTTCTTGAAGTTCCTAATACTTAAAATGAATGGGATGTCACAATGCAGACACTATGTTGAGATATAAGAAACATGCTATGTGATTCCAATGTAAATTCTATGTAAATTTCCATGTAAATTCTTAAATTTTTTAATTTTATTTTTTAAATTTATTTTGGGGCCATTCCCAGTGGTGCTCAGGGGATTACTCTTGACTATTCAATCAGGAATTATTCCTGGAAAGCAAGGGGCAATTGGGTCAGCCTCTTGAAAGGCAAAATCTCTACTCTCTGCACACTCCAGTCCCCTAATTTCATGATCTTAAAATATCCCCTATGTTCGTAAATTCTGCCTGAACCCTAAATTTTCTATATAGAAATTCAAGGGTTCAAGAATTCTTGGATTCAAGATGTTCAAAGCAGGTCTCACCAGTAAGGTTAAGCAGGGACCACTTTCAGCCTGCTTTTCTGGCAGATTGTTCCCAGAACATCTGCATTTATGCCATTGTTTGTTTAGGCTTAAAAGCTGGGCCTTTGAGATTCAACAAGATATTCCTTAGAGTCCATTGTCCTTCCAACTGCCCCATCACTGGTAGCTGATTAACAATAGAAGCTAGCTTTTAGAACTTAAATGCACTAATAAAGGAACCATCCAAAACTAGAACTTAAAAAATAAAGCATTTTAGGATACAGAGACTGTTTTTCCTGATGCATTTTAATGAGAGAGGTTTGGAGCTAATTGGAGACTAAAGTCCATGGACACATTTCAAATTATGTGAGTTCATAGGGGCCCCCAAGAATTTTGATAGAACAGTCAAATTTTGATAGTGCTGCATTTTGTTTTGTTAGTTTGGGGTTTTTTATGGGGGGGGGGGGCACACACTGTGGTGCTCAGGATTTACTGCAGGCTTTGTGCTCAGAAATCGCTCCTGGCACACAGGACCATATGGGAAGCCAGGGATTGAACCCACATCTGTCCTGGGTCAGCAATGTGCAAGGCAAACACCCTACCACCCTACCCTACCACTCTGGCCTCATGGTCTTTTGTTTTTGTTTGTTTATATCTCAATCCCCACATTGAGTGATATTGAGAGCTGATATTGAGTAACTTTCGAGACCTGCACTATGGTTATAACCATGCCAGAACTTTGGCTTGTTTTCAATTCTATGAGTGCCATGACTGCTCTAATTTCTAGGTCTACATCTAAAAGTTACTATAATTTAAAGGCAAATTCCAAATATTTTCAAAACTTGGCAATATCATTTAAACACATAATTGGTAGCTTGCATTATTGAATTTTCATTTATTGAATATTGAAACAATTTTGAAATGTACAAATAGCAACTCAATGCTACTTCAAAGAGTCAATTTGATCTCAATATCCAACTGTTTCTAAGTCTTGAAATAATTAATTCAACTTAGAAGCACATGTTCAAATAGAGCGTAAAAGTGTTCAGATAACAAAGAAGCTGAAATTAGGTGGTGTTGAACTCTGAGGAGTTTCTTTTAAGTTGTAGTCAGAAAAACTGAAGATATTTTATTTTATTTAGTTAATGAAATTATTATATTATAAAGTATTTTAAAATATCTCCCAAATATCAGAAAGAGTTTTAGCATTTTAGGCAACATGTTTATTTTTTAATTAGGACTATTTTCAGTTTAGAGTAGAAGACCTATTTGAAGGAGATTTATGTTAAAATTTTACACATTTAAATGCTTGATGAATTTGAATTAAAATAATTTGCTTCCATTGTAAAATAAGATGCTTTAGAATGACATTTTATTTAAAGGGTTATTGGTCTAAATAAGCTTGTTCATTTTGATACAAGTTTCTACTATACAATTATCATCTTTCTCGGAAAATTTACAAAAGGGTACACTAAGAAAAATATCTTTAAATTTTGTCATTCTATGCCTGAACTGTGTTATTTGTATATAAGAAAGTGAGATTTTTTTCTAGAACTCTCAAAATCTTCTGAGGACTAAAAACCATAACCCCCACTTCATTCAACTTCTGATTTCTTTTTAATTTCCAGAAAGCTATAAAAATAAAAATAAAATGTTAATTTTTTAAATGCACCTGTCTTACTTTACTTTGCAATCAAATCTAACTTTTTTACCTAATGTTTTTTAGCATGTATGTACCATACTTTACTAGTGTTTTGATATTTCAGAGTGACCTCTTGGTATTAAGAGTTTAATTAGAGAGCTACATCTCTAAAGGAAAAACAAACAAAATCACCTTAGAATTTTATAGGATAAAACGAAAATAATAGTGATAAGAACATTCACTTGTAGACTCAAGTCTCCATTTCTAATCAGCATAACCACAAAATGCTATCAGCAAAATAGTCAAACATAACTGGTAAAAATGAAAAGAAAGTATATGTAAAAATACATATCAATTATGAGTTTTGCTTAATCTTAATTTTTTTTTTTTTTTTGGTTTTTGGGCCACACCCAGTAACGCTCAGGGGTTACTCCTGGCTATGTGCTCAGAAGTTGCTCCTGGCTTGGGGGACCATATGGGACACCGGGGGATCGAACCGCGGTCCGTCCAAGGTTAGCGCAGGCAAGGCAGGCACCTTACCTTTAGCGCCACCGCCCGGCCCCTTAATCTTAATTTTTATCTCTCTTAATCAAGCAAAAATAGTGTGAAACTTATTAGCACATAGATCTTACAGAAGCCCTGGCAAGTAAAACCATGTCTAAAATGTAGTCACCATGTTTACATTTAGGCAACTTTATAGACTCACTCTATTATTAATAAGAGATGTATATCAAGCCATGAAGAAACTTGGGTATGCCAGCTACACAGCTGAAAATAAAAATCCAGGAAAAAAGAATAGCCTAACTCCTGCCCTGCAAAAGCCATGCATACTGCACCTACCACCCACTAACTTCATTTTACCAATGGCCCAGGTTCACTATTTGACCACAGCATATTGCAGAAACAATCAATCAATCAATACTCCAGGTATGCCAGTATTTGGGCTGATATCACCAGGACTTTTTTTTTTTTGAGTGAGAATAGGCACCCACTCCCTATCTTCTTATATTTTCGGAAGGCCTGTTAGCCAAACCACACCCCAATAAAAGCTGAAATGTTAACTACATAACATGGAATTCCTAGACTGTGAAGTCATGTGTACATCTGCACAGTAATGCCCATTTTCTATAGTATTGCTATCTGAGTAGGAACAGACGAATTTAGACATCAATATGAATTCAAAGCTACCTAATATCCAGAAACAAAATAAATAATGAAAATCAACTCGTAATAAATTACTTCACAAACCTTCTGGCAATGATTTAATGATCTCACTGTGAGATACATTGTCACAAATTTTTTTTATTGCACTACTATAAAAGTATCTTACCACTTACATGTAAACAAACAATATAAAATGCATTATTTTGTGCCTTGGGAATGGCTGAGAATCAGGGGGCAATGATGGAAGAAATCTTTTGGTTGGTGCAACTGTTATTAAACTAAATATATTGAGCAACTATGTATTTAATAAACAATTCTTAGTACATGAACTTATTAAAAGGCTTAGATGATCTCCTGAAACTCCTAGAAAATAGGGTAGTCTCTTTTATTCTTTCAAACAATATATATGCCTGCGTGTTTGTATGAAAACATGAGACCATATTAAGTTTAATAAAATGCTTAAATCATTTTTTACTTTTTATTTTATTATTTAGTTATTTTTATTTATTTATTTATTTATTTATTTATTTATTTATTTATTTATTTTTTGGACACAGCTGGCTCTACGCTCAGAAATTGCTCCTAGAAAGAGAACAAACAGTGCTCTCAGGGATGAGAGAGAAAGGAAATCTTATTCACTGCTGGTGGGAATGCCATCTAGTCCAACCTTTATGGAAAGCTATATGGAGATTCCTCCACAAACTGGAAATTGAGCTCCCATTCTACCCAGCTATTCCACTCCTAGGGATATACCTTAAGAACACAAGACTACAATACAAAAACCCCTTCCTCACACCTATATTTATTGCAGCACTATTAACAATAGCCAGGCTCTGGAAACAACCAAGATGCCCTTCAACAGAAGAATGGCTAAAGAAATGGTAGTACATATACACAGTGGAATATTACACAGCTGTCAGGAAAGATGAAATTATAAAATTTTCTTATACATTGCTGTACATGGAATCTATTATACTGAGTGAAATAAGTCAGAGGGAGAGAGATAGATGCAAAATAGTCTCACTCATCTATGGGTTTTAGAAAAAATAAAAGATATTTTTGCAACAATTCTCAGAGACAAAAGAGATGAGGGCTGGAAGATCCAGCTCACAATATGAAGCTCACCAAAAAGAGTGGTGAGTGTGGTTAAAAAAATAACTACACTGACAACTATCATAATAATGTGAATTAATGAGGGAAGTAGAAATCCTATCTCAAATACAGGCAGGAGGGAATGCGGAGGAGAGAGATAGGGGCATTGGTGATGGGAATGTTGCACTAGTGAATACGGGTGTTCTTTATATGACTGAAAACTAACTATAGTCATATTTTTTTTTGGTTTTGGGGCGACACCCGGCATTGCTCAGGGGTTACTCCTGGCTGTCTGCTCAGAAATAGCTCCTGGCAGGCACGGGGGACCATATGGGACACCGGGATTTGAACCAACCACCTTTGGTCCTGGATCTGCTGCTTGCAAGGCAAACATCGCTGTATTATCTATCATATTTGTAATCAAGGTGTTTAAATAAAGATGTTATATATGAATGTACATGGAATCTATTATGCTGAGTGAAATAAGTCAAAGGGAGAGAGATAGACGCAGAATAGTCTCACTCATCTATGGGTTTTAGAAAAAATAAAAGGTATTTTTGCAATAATTCTCAGAGACAAAAGAGATGAGGGCTGGAAGTTGCAGCTCATGATATGAAGCTCACCACGTAGAGTGATGAGTGCAGTTAGAGAAATAACTACACTGAGAACTATCCTAACAATGTGAATGAAATGGGAAGTAGAAAGCCTATGAGCCCCAAACCAAATACTTAAATTTTTAAGTCAAATTTAATTAACCCAATCGGCTAAATTTGACTTTTAAAAGAGGACATATCTTTATATATTTAGAGCCTACATAAAATATTCACAGTAATCTTATATTCTGTAGGATAGATTAAGCATAAAAATAATATCTAAAATGCATCATTATCTTTTATTTTAAAGTTATGTTTGGAACACATTATTAGAGTGAATTGTTTAGATTCCACTCATAGTATGATTGCGCTACATCTTTAAATATTTTCATATAGAGACATTTATAAAGGCAGTTATAAACTACAAACTATTTTTTTTTATTTTTGGGTTACACATGGCGGTGCTCATAGTTTCCTCCTGGCTCTATGCTCAGAAATCACCCCTGGCAGGCTCGGGGGACCATATAGGCTTCTGGGACTCAAACCTTCATCCATCCTATGCTGGTTGCATGCAAGGCAAATGGCTTACCTATGTGCTATTGCTCTGGCCCCAAATTAAAATATTTAGATGCATCTAAGTTAAGTACAATTTAGCCTCAAAGTCATTATTATTAAAATTATCTTATCATATAAAACTAATACTATTTCAAGTCAATAAAATATATTATTTTATTAGAAGTTATTTTGGAGGTTAGAAACAAAATACATATTGAGAAGAAAATTAAGAGAACTACATGGTAGATGATAGATATATAGAAAGATAGATGGATAGATAGATAGATAGAAAGACAGATATAAAGACAGAAAGAAGGATGGATGGAAGGATGTGTTCATGGATGGATGGACGAATAGAGAGAGGATAGATGATAGACAAATAGATTGACAGACAGACATACAGACAGATAAATGATGGATGGAGGATGAATAGATGGATAGAGAAAGGGATGGATGGATAGATAGATGATATAGACAGATGATAGATAGATAATTGGTGGATTTGAGTGGAGTAGGGGCAATCCCAAGTAGTGTTGAGTCCACTCCCAGAGGAATTTCAGCTACTTAGCTGTTTCAATGTGAAGGCCTAAATATATGGTGCTGCTCAGGCTCTACAGCACAGTGATCTGCCAGTGTTATCTCAACTGTGCTAATGAAAACAGGGCTATACTGTTAGTATCTAATCCCTATACTTTCTCTCTCTTGATAAATATTTATTTTTCCATATATGGAAGTGCTCAGGGTTGACTCCTGGCTCTGTGCTTGAAAGTCATTCCTGGATATGTTCTGGGTACTAGATTTGTTTCCTGAGATTGAAGAGTTGTCAGTTGCATGGGAGACAATTGCCTCAACTCTTGTGGTATCTCACTGGTCTCCATATACACTTAAGGGCTCTGTGATCATCATTCTCCTATGATGATACAACAAATTGAAAGTGAGTACAATTACTTTGAAATTATGGCTATTTTGTCTTTTGTATGTAAGAGTAGAACATGATGGGATGGATATATGTACATATTCATTTTTTTATTAAAAACATAAAACTGATATTTGGGTTTCTTGTTTCTTCATAATTAGCAATTGCATACTATTGGATATTATTTACTGGGATGTCTATATGCTAAGATTAAATAGGAATACATAAATGTGACTAATAGCTAAATGCCTAGCAGATACACATTTTATCTTGAACTTCTAAGTATGTGCTTCAGATTTTTTTCTGATTCCATTTACATTAAACAGACAGTCATATGGTATGATCTCTCTTTCTCTGCTCTAAAGAAATAATCTGCAAAAAAATCATTTTACAGAAGAGATTTAAAAACAAGTATTTCCTCGTGTGAAACTGAGGTCAATTTTATAACTCAAACTGCTCAAATTTCCTACATGTTCAGTGCCATTTAATTAAAACTGTTATTTTTAAACTCATGATTGGGCCCCAGTTCACATTTATGAAAAAAATTATCAAATGCTTTTTTTGCAGGGTGGAAAATGCATTGAATTTATTTAAGACATTTATAAAATCCATAGAATTCATGTGTCTTTCCAAAGACAGTACTGTTTCAGGACCCAAAATAAGTGTAGTTTTTGAGGATCTGATAATTTTTTAAACTTGCCTTGCATTAAATTTAAGGGCATTGATTTCAGGGTCATTTGCTCGTCTCACTATTTTCTATTCAAACACTTTTTTCTTCTTCCCTTAAGAAAACAGTCTCAGTCTTCTGACTTTCTGTGCAAAAGCTCAACAAAGAATAATGGGATCAAAGTCAATTTCTACTGGGCTTTCTTTCTACATATATTGAAGATGCAACCATCTTCAGAAGTGATTTATATTTCTTTTCAATCTCATACAAGATATTTGACACATCCCCTAATGATATTTATTATAAACATATAAAACTTTTTAAGTTACAGGCTTTTAAATGGATATGTCTTTATAACCATATACTTTCTGGATGGAATCTTACAAAGTTTCATACATTGAGATGTATCAGTAAATTTGAGTTAGAAAAAATCATGGCAAGAAAAGACAGTGATATTTTTAAGATACCTAAAAATTATAAGTATAATAAAACACCATTCTAATTTTTACGTACTTTATTAAATTATCTCAAGTTTTGAAAATTTATAGATAATTATATAAGGTTCTATTAAAATGTCATCATATTATCAAATATGAGTTATACTAAAGAATATATAAATTGTAAGAGGGCTAAAGAGATAATACATGTGGCTGATCTGGGTTCAATCCCTTACATTTCACATGGTTCTTTGAGCCAGGAGTGATCCTTGAGTGAAGAACTGTAAGTTACCACTGAGTATGGATGATAGTGGCATGAAGACAAATAGAAAATATCACATATCTCATTTCTAGTAGAATATATCAAGATACATTGGCATAATAGAATTTGTGAACCAATGATATGGAACTTAAATACCAATGCCTTCAAATTGTAGGAACTTCATAAGGCATACTAATCAATAAAATTTATGAGAAAAATTACAGTAGCTAGTGTGAAGGAAACACCAAGATCTCTATAAATAGCAACAATAAGGGTTGGAGCTGAAACCATTATTTATCTTGCAAGAGGCCAATCTAGGGTTTATCACTGCATCCCACAAGGAATAATCCCTGAGCACAAATTAGCAATAGTGATTTCCTAGCATATTGCTGACTCTGGTTTAACACTTGTTACCATATGCCTCAATGAGCACTGTGGGATGCCATCTATAACACCATTAGAAATGGCCCCGAATACTATAAATACCAAAACAAAAAATAATTTTTACCTTAAAATTATACATTTGATCATAGTTAAACAACATACATAAACATGTAGTTGCATATTTATATATAATGAAAACAATAAAATAATATATCATTTGGGGATTATTGGATACAACATAATATATTGGAAATGAATAATAAATAACATAACTCATAGGAAGGACTGTGATAATAGTGATATTATATATAGTTCAAAATTGTAAAGTCAGTTTTTAGCAACACATAAATAAAACAGAAATTTTATTGATGTTTTATTAATTAAATATGACTTTTACATAATACAGAGGTGATAACATTTAAGGAAAAATTAAGGTTAATGTTATTTCTATTGAAAACATTGCCTTTTCATCATTGTATGTTACCATCTTTTAAATATTTAAATTGTTATCAGGGTATAATATGGAACTAAATAAAAGGGTAATGCTTTTTAAAATTAAATGTTTTCTAAACATAATTCACTACCTTTGCTAAGATAGATGATTAGAATTTTTTAAACCATGTTTAAGGTAAATATTCCCTGGCTATTGTAAGGAACCATCTTCATATTCCTCTATAATTATATGAATGGATTATATGTATCATATATTTATAAATGACAGAGATAGAATTGAAGTCTGTGAATTGAAGGGCCAATATATCAAAATATATAAGTATGAATATTAACCCAATTTCATGGAAGTGAAAGATGGTTTCCTGGTCTATGCTTTTTTACTTGTGATATTACTCATGCAGTTCCAGTAATATTGTATTTCATGATGAAATTCCTCACTATTTTCAAATTCGTCCTTCAAAAATGCTATAAAATAAACGCATTTAATTACTACACTAAGTAAAAATTATATATTAGTTTAAATAAACAAGTTAAAACTATGTATTAGTTATATATTAGTATTGTAATGACATTTTTAATTATATGCTAACAAATATATTGACAATATATTATATTATTAGTAGATTCTTATTTATAGTCTACATTGTTTAAAACCTGTTAAACATGGAGTAAGAGAAACTGTATAACACAATTCTCAATCATTTATATAATGAGCTATAGTAATATACTAAGGAAAAATCGACAAAATGTATATCCTATTTTCTGAAATATTAAAATTATTTTGGGCTCACGTTATTAAAAAATAACTAGTATTAAAAATTGGATGATTAGGGCCCAGAGAGATAGCACAGCTGTGTTTGCCTTGCAAGCGGCCGATCCAGGACCTAAGGTTGTTGGTTCGAATCCCGGTGTCCCATATGGTCCCCCGTGCCTGCCAGGAGCTATTTCTGAGCAGACAGCCAGGAGTAACCCCTGAGCACTGCCGGGTGTGGCCCAAAAACCAAAAAAATTGGATGATTAGAACACCAAAATAATAGACATTCCTATTAATAAATAAATCTATATACTAGGGTTAGCTAGTCAACTTACTTTACCTCCAAATATGGAGGCATTAAAGTTTGAAGCCAGAGAAGTTTGAATATTGTAGAATATTATAATTAGGCTCATCTTTAAGGTATAAAATACTGGATATGGAATGACATTTATATAAAAACATCTGCATCAAAATACACATTATATTTCTTTCTCATTCTTTCTTCTTTTTCTTTTAATTCTTTTATCTTTCTTTTTTTCTTTCCTTTTCCTTCTTTCATCCTTTCTTTGTTTCTTGCATTCATTCTTCCTTCCTTCCTTCCTTTATTCTTTCTTTGTTTCTTTTCTCCTTCCTTCCTTCCTTCCTTCCTTCCTTCCTTCCTTCCTTCCTTCCTTCCTTCCTTCCTTCCTTCCTTCCTTCCTTCCTTCCTTCCTTCCTTCCTTCCTTCCTTCCTTTCTTTCTTTCTTTCTTTCTTTCTTTCTTCTTTCTTTCTTTCTTTTCTTTCTTTCTTTCTTCTTTCTTTCTTTTTCTTTTTTCTTTCTTTTTTCTTTCTTTCTTTCTTTCTTTCTTTCTTTCTTTCTTTCTTCTTTCTTTCTTTCTTTCTTTCTTCTTTCTTTCTTTCTTTCTTTCTTTCTTTCTTTCTTTCTTACTTTCTGCTTTCTTATTTCTGACTGTATTTCTTTCTTTCCTTCTTTCTTTCTTCTTCCTTCACTTTCTTTCTATCTGTTTATAATCAGTTTATGGACTAATGGAACATATTATGCGATAAATTGCACTATATTTGAATCTTAATATCATTTAGTCACAAAATAACAAAATGCAATGTTGAATACTTTCTTTTTATAATGGTTCCTTATATATATATATATGAGTTATTATTAGTATAAGTGAACCATGTCACTGTTCTTCTAATACCATAATTCTGACACTGGTATACCAGCTTTACCCCTGCTACAGTCTTTTTTTTAATATAATTTTTATTCTGATCATAGTGGTTTATATTTTGTTGACAATAATATTATAGGTTCACATTTACATAAAATCAGGGGGATTCCCATCACCGATTTGTCCTCCCTACACCTCCGAGTTTGTCCTACCTCCCATATCCTCCTCCTTCACCCCCGGGGGCTGCGAGAAATTGTGGTCCCCTCTGTACCTAGCTTACTACTTAGTAGTCTTGGTCTTGGTGCCTCCCTTATTTCCCCCTCTTACTGGGAGGAAGGACTACATAGTTCAAGTTATGTGGTTTTATTTGAAGAAGAGAAAATTAATAAACTGGGGTAAAAGTCTAATATGCTGAAAATGGGGGGAATCCTTCTAGAGGTTCTCATCGTCGATTTGAGAGATGAAGGAGAAAAAGAAGGTGAAACACCCCAACAGTACAAAAAGAAGTGTCAAATATCCAGTGAGCACTCCAATGACAACGATAGGCACCACAAAAAAAAGCCACGGTCTTGAGTTAAAAAACATGGCAGAGCACATAAAGAAAGAAAAGTAAAGAAGAAAAAAAACTAATATAAATATAAATGGGGACAACAACTTCAATAACCACACCAAAACAAAGAAATCGACAAAAAGTAAATAGGTAAATAAAAATAAAAATAATAATAATAATAAATGAAGAAAAAATATATAAAAGATAAAAATGTTTTGTAATTTTTGCCTTTTTTTTTCCCTCCTGCACTGGCACAGTAAATATTGGGGTCATTTGAAAAGGAATTCACTTGGCCTTAGGGCTATGGGGTTTCTCCACCCTTGGGGTATATTGTCAGGGGATTAACTATAGACTCCGTTCAAGTTCATTTACTCTTTCCGTGGTGCTTTCATGGTGTTTGGAAAACTTCTGCTCCGTTCTGGGTGATGAAATAAGACCTCTGTATCTATAGATCTCAGTATCTGAACAGGTCCAGGAGTGGGACTTATGATGAAGTATTTCTTTGTGGTTCTAGAAGTTCTGTTCCCTTCGTGTCATTTTAATCCATCTCCTGAGGTTGGTGGTCTTGGTCTTTGCACTGATCCTAGGATGGAACCTAGGATAGCGTCTTTCATTGTGTTTCCAAAAGCCCCATCTGGGGAGGTGGCCGAGTGGCAGGCACACTCACCTTGCCTGCAGCCGGGTCGGGGGTCCCTGGGTTCAGGTGCGGGTGGAGCGCGGGGGTCCGGTGCCTACGTGGGGAGGTGGCCGAGTGGCAGGCACACTCACCCTGCCTGACGCCGGCACTACAGTCTTTTTATTTGCATTAAATCATTGCAAAGGCCTGTTTGGCATTGGTTCCTCAAGTGATCTAAATGGAGGATTTCATCTGATTCTCATCAGGATGTTCATTGATTCAGACAATCTTATAGTGTTTTGACACAAGCCACATGTAAAGAATCATTCTGTACCTACACTGTAATTACATAGAGATGGTGTTGAGGTTAATGTCATAGAAATAAATGAGTTAGGAAATTTTCCCAATATTTAGAAAAAATGTATTGCTGAAAGTTAGATAATATAGCTACGGATATAAAGATATAGACTTATGTATAGGATATCTATTTGAAATTGCAAATTAATATTCAGAATGAGCTTTTATTTTTTAATATTAAATAGGAAGTGAGCAAATAGCATAATCAAATGAAGATGCCAATATTATTGTAGTGGAAATGTGGAGATAGGCAATGTAAAGTAGGCAGGATGGAAAAGTTAAAGAAAGCAGCATTGGAAAGAATATTTTGAGATAAGTTTAACATATGATTAGTTTCAGTTTTCCTATACAACCCAAAATAAATTATATTCATCACATTATTTTATGAATAATTTTTTACTAAACATAATGGAAAGTAAGTTAAAAAGATATGGATGACCCATGTGTTGCTTAGTATGATGCTTGAGTAACATGCATGTACTTGCATCTCACCCCCGCCTATATTATTTTTTATTTTTTGTTTTTTTTTGGGCCACACCCGGCATTGCTCAGGAGTTACTCCTGGCTATCTGCTCAGAAATAGCTCCTAACGGGCACGGGGAACCATATGGGACACCAGAATTCGAACCAACCACCTTTGGTCCTGGATCGGCTGCTTGCAAGGCAAACACCGCTGTGCTATCTCTCCGGGACCCGTATCTCCCCTTTTTCAATGTGAACTTTCATACTTTAATTATGAGATGTGTAAAGGGGTCCTCTGTATCTGTGGCGAAACCTATAATCCTTCTTAAGTGCATTACACTCTCCATTTTATTCTCTCCTTTCTCTTCCTTATTATCTCTCAGTAGATAAAATATTTTTTTAATTGTATAGTATTTTCCATTAAAGTGCCCATGCAAATAAGGAATAATGGTCGCTGCCGTTATCAGTGCATAAGGGGTCGAAAGAACAAGTCCAACAATCCTCGTGACCTGGTTCAAACATAAGCATTAAACTGAGGGACTCTTTCACCAAAATTCCTTATTGAACAGTTCACAGTGTGATTGGTGCCTATGGGGATGCTAGAACAAGTCCAACAATCAAATTGACTTGGTTCTTATATAAATGTTAAATGGAGGGACACTTCTACAAACTTCCTTATTAAACAAATAACAAAGGGAAGAAAAGATAGAGAGGGACTCTTTCACCAAAATACCTTATTGAACAGTTCACAAAGAGGAGAAAAGATAAAAAGTGGAAAAAGTAAACAATATAACTTAAGACAGTGGACTCAATTGTCACCGTTCATGGGAACTAATCAGAAATCTAGTATGGTAGCAACCACAGTTACACAATGAAAGAAGGAAGAGGCCAAGAGGCTGCTGAGAGTAAATAATTAGGTAAAGAGTACTGGCCCCTTCCCAGCCTGAGAGTCCATCCTCTCATTTTTATTTTGAAAATATATGGTACCCCCACCCGAACTGGTCATTTCCCAAACTGAAAGTCAATCCTCCCATTTATATTTTAAATATATAAGGTATGTGCGGGGGTGCTAGCACCTGCACGGTTTTTTAAATGGAGACCAATGAGAAGAAAAAAGAATACCAGTGAATGTCACGATGTAATGTCCCAACATACACCAGTGCTACATCGGCCCACCATCCACCCCATGTGTCCCCCCCTTAGTGTCGGGAGAGAAAGGGGGAAAGCCTGAGGACCACGATAGAGTTCACCTGGGCCGGCAACCAGGAGACCCCTGGAGACCCCTAATAGAGTCCTGGTACCCACAGCAGGCCACCCGAGGTGGCACTCAGGCCAGGCCTAGAGTCCAGGGGGAAATAGGGGAACGGCTGGAGGCCTGCCAAGCCTCCCAGCACCCCCCAAGCTAGGGAGAATGACATCCAGCATGGGGTGTCCCCTAACCCCATACCTAGGAAGAGCTGGCCTCCAGGATCAAGGCACCGGAAGCCAGCTATCTGCCCGGCCCCTCCCTCTCTAGATAAAATATTTTAATTAAAAATATATTGAATGGTGATAATGCTAGTTTCTGATACAATTATAATCATAAAGCATTTAATGAGTCATCTAAATATTAAGCAATTAATAATATGAATAATCAATTGAGTTTATTCAACACTCAATGAGTTTATTAAAAATGTGTCTTAACTCTGATACATTTTTACTTTAAAATATCTGCTATAGTCCCTGAGCAATAGCATAGAGATAGGGTATTTACCTTGCACGTAACTGACCCAGGACAGACCTGGTTTGATCCCAAGCATCCCATATGGTTCACCGAGCCAGAAGCCATATCTGAGAGCATAGCCAGGAGTAATCTGTGAGCATCACCAGGAGTGGCCCAAAAACAAACAAACAAAACTCTTCTGTAGCAAATTTTATAATGATTTTATGCCTATAACTTCAAGTTTTAAAGTAAGAACCAGTTGTGTCTCTAATAATTTAGAACAAACTCTATTAGCTACTATATTTAACTTGATTTGGAAATCAGCAGAGTAGAATGAAGCACTCATACAGGACCCTATCCCTGTGCCTCAGAAAATTTAATGTGTCCATAAACCTTAGCAGTCCCCTACCCCTACCTGACACATGGAGAAAACTCAGAACCAACATCTCTCTAACCCAACTTAGAAGTGAATATAACTCAAATTGAAGGAAATATCCCAGTTGGACATGCAACCTGAAGAAAAACATTATACTTAATCACAATTATAATTTTTACCACATTTTGCCAAGTATTGTTCTCATCTACTTCATTGGAAAGCTTTGAAGCCACAGCCAAGCTAGGGAGAATGTGACAAAAAAGTAATAAAAAAATGTTTCAATCCAGATTTATCTCCAAGGCTAGATAGTTTATCCTCCCAGTCACCATTAAAAAGTATACTTCCTGGC